>NW_026708417.1:0-58482 GCF_902713425.1 Acipenser ruthenus | reverse complement strand
ATTAGCAGTTTGCTACGCATGTGGACTGGCAGAGCTATACTGGTGTTCTTTTCTGAAAAGAAACTAATATTGCAGATAGCAGACTGTTTGGTTCAAATTGCATGTACTGCTAACAATTGATAAGAGACCTTGTGTCTACAAGCTTCTTGTCCAACATTGACCTCAAGCTAACAAGATATTGGTGCTGTGGACCAGGAGGGGCTAGGCTCTAAGACTTTTAGGAATACAAAGCATAAAGGGGCTAAAAGGCTCCCAGGGACTGCGTTGGACCAAGAGGTTCACAGGGAGAGTAAGAGATAATACCACTAGGACTTGAAGGGTCTAAGGCAGAACGGAGAGAAGATGACAAAAACAAGATGTATGGACCTTTTTGGGGCACCAGGGGTTTGAGGAATGCACTGAGTTCAGAGGTCGTCACACTAGACTCACACACACACACACACACACACACATACACACACTCACACAAAATTAAATGTATGGTAACAGGATAATGAGTTGTACCTTTTCTATTGGTTAAGTGTCAGAGAAAGAGGAGGAGAAAGACACCTATGCAGAAGGGTATTTAATGTCATGCAACAATTGTAAGAACGAGTATTCTGTGTCCTGTACCTGGGACCAGACTCCCTGCATATTTCAATAAACCTAACAACTGACTGAAGAAAAGGACTCTGTGCAGTTTCTTGAATCTACTTACTCACCATCCTCTTTTTAAAGTTACATCACACTGTCTCATCCATTACAGCAATTGTTAGTGCCATGCACAATAATGATCAACACACCGCCTCATCCATTACAGCAATGTGCCATGCACAATAATGATATCACCGCCTCATCCATTACAGTAATGTGCCATGCACAATAATGATATCACTGTCTTATCCATTACAGCAATGTCAGTGCCAAGCACAATAATTATATCACTGACTCATCCATTACAGCAATGTCAGTGCCATGCACAATAATGATATCACTGCCTCATCCATTACAGCAATGTGCCATGCACAAAATAATGAAATCACTGCCTCATCCATTACAGCAATGTCAGTGCCTATGCAGAATAATGATATCACTGGGGCTCCCGAGTGGCACATCCAGTAAAAAAGCACTCGCTAGAATGCAGGATGCGCTCTATGCCTGGACGTCGCGAGTTCGAGTCCAGGCTATTCCACAGCCGACCGTGGACGGGAGCTTCCTGGAAGCGGTGCTCAATTGGCTCGAGCGTCGCCCGGGGGGAGGGAGGGTTAGGTCGGCCAGGGTGTCCTCGGCTCACCGCGCACCAGCGACCCCTGTAGACTGGCTGGGCGCCTGCGGACTTCCCTGTAAGCTGCCCAGAGCTGCATTGTCCTCCGACGCTGTAGCTCTGAGGCAGCTGCACGGTGAGTCTGCAGCGTGTAAAGAAGCGGGCGGATGACAGCACACGCTTCGGAGGACAGCGTGTGTTCATCGTCGCCCATCCCAAGTCAGCGCAGGGGTGGTAGTGGTGAGCTGAGCCTAAAAAACAATTGGGCATTTCAAATTGGGGAGAAAATAATAAAAACTAATCGGCAACGACTAAGTTAAAAAAAACAAAAAAAAACAATAATGATATCACTGCCTCATCCATTACAGCAATGTCAGTGCCATGCACAATAATGATATCACCCCTCATCCATTACAGCAATGTGCCATGCACAATAATGATATCACCGTCTCATCCATTACAGCAATGTCAGTGCCATGCACAATAATGATATCACCGCCTCATCCATTACAGCAATCTGCCATGCACAATAATGATATCACTGTCTCATCCATTACAGCAATGTCAGTGCCATGCACAATAATGATATCACCGTCTCATCCATTACAGCAATGTCAGTGCCATGCACAATAATGATATCACTGTCTCATCCATTACAGCAATGTTAATGCCATGCACAATAATGATAACACCGCCTCATCCATTACAGCAATGTGCCATGCACAATCACCCGCCTCATCCATTACAGCAATGTGCCATGCACAATAATGATATCACCGCCGCATCCATTACAGCAATGTGCCATGCACAATAATGATATCACCGCCTCATCCATTACAGCAATGTGCCATGCACAATAATGATATCACCCCCTCATCCATTACAGCAATGTCAGTGCCATGCACAATAATGATATCACCGCCTCATCCATTACAGCAATGTGCCATGCACAATAATGATATCACCACCTCATTCATTACAGCAATGTCAGTGCCATGCACAATAATGATATCACTGCCTCATCCATTACAGCAATGTGATATGCACAATAATGATATCACCGTCTCATCCATTACAGCAATGTCAGTGCCATGCACAATAATGATATCACCGTCTCATCCATTACAGCAATGTCAGTGCCATGCACAATAATGATATCAGTGTCTCATCCATTACAGCATTGTCAGTGCCATGCACAATAATGATATCACTTCCTCATCCATTACAACAATGTAAGTGCCATGCACAATAATGATATCACTGCCTCATCCATTACAGCAATGTGCCATGCACAATAATGATATCACCGTCTCATACATTACAGCAATGTCAGTGCCATGCACAATAACATCACCCCCTCATGCATTACAGCAATGTGCCATGCACAATAATGATATCACCACCTCATCCATTACAGCAATGTGCCATGCACAATAATGATATCACCACCTCAACAATTACAGCAATGTCAGTGCCATGCACAATAATGATATCACCGCCTCATCCATTACAGCAATGTGCCATGCACAATAATGATGTCACCGTCTCATCCATTACAGCAATGTCAGTGCCATGCACAATAATGATATCACCACCTCATCCATTACAGCAATGTCAGTGCCATGTACAATAATGATATCACCGCCTCATCCATTACAGCAATCTGGCATTCACAATAATGATATCACTGTCTCATCCATTACAGCAATGTCAGTGCCATGCACAATAATGATATCACTGTCTCATCCATTAAAGCAATGTCAGTGCCATGCACAATAATGATAACACTGCCTCATCCATTACAGCAATGTCAGTGCCATGCACAATAATGATATCACTGCCTCATCCATTACAGCAATGTGCCATGCACAATAATGATATCACCCCCTCATCCATTACAGCAATGTGCCATGCACAATAATGATATCACCACCTCATCCATTACAGCAATGTCAGTGCCATGCACAATAATGATATCACTGCCTCATCCATTACAGCAATGTGCCATGCACAATAATGATATCACCCCCTCATCCATTACAGCAATGTGCCATGCACAATAATGATATCACCACCTCATCCATTACAGCAATGTCAGTGCCATGCACAATAATGATATCACCGTCTCATCCATTACAGCAATGTCAGTGCCATGCACAATAATTATATCACTGCCTCATCCATTACAGCAATGTCAGTGCCATGCACAATAATGATATCACCACCTCATCCATTACAGCAATGTCAGTGCCATGCACAATAATGATATCACCGCCTCATCCATTACAGCAATGTGCCATGCACAATAATGATATCACCGCCTCATCCATTACAGCAATGTGCCATGCACAATAATGATATCACACCTCATCCATTACAGCAATGTCAGTGCCATGCACAATAATGATATCACCGTCTCATCCATTACAGCAATGTTAGTGCCATGCACAATAATGATAACACCGCCTCATCCATTACAGCAATGTGCCATGCACAATAATGATATCACCGCCTCATCCATTACAGTAATGTGCCATGCACAATAATGATATCACTGTCTTATCCATTACAGCAATGTCAGTGCCAAGCACAATAATTATATCACTGCCTCATCCATTACAGCAATGTCAGTGCCATGCACAATAATGGTATCACTGCCTCATCCATTACAGCAATGTGCCATGCACAATAATGAAATCACTGCCTCATCCATTACAGCAATGTCAGTGCCATGCACAATAATGATATCACCGCCTCATCCATTACAGCAATGTGCCATGCACAATAATGATGTCACCGTCTCATCCATTACAGCAATGTCAGTGCCATGCACAATAATGATATCACCACCTCATCCATTACAGCAATGTCAGTGCCATGTACAATAATGATATCACCGCCTCATCCATTACAGCAATCTGCCATGCACAATAATGATATCACTGTCTCATCCATTACAGCAATGTCAGTGCCATGCACAATAATGATATCACTGTCTCATCCATTACAGCAATGTCAGTGCCATGCACAATAATGATAACACTGCCTCATCCATTACAGCAATGTCAGTGCCATGCACAATAATGATATCACTGCCTCATCCATTACAGCAATGTGCCATGCACAATAATGATATCACCCCCTCATCCATTACAGCAATGTGCCATGCACAATAATGATATCACCACCTCATCCATTACAGCAATGTCAGTGCCATGCACAATAATGATATCACCGTCTCATCCATTACAGCAATGTCAGTGCCATGCACAAAAATTATATCACTGCCTCATCCATTACAGCAATGTCAGTGCCATGCACAATAATGATATCACCACCTCATCCATTACAGCAATGTCAGTGCCATGCACAATAATGATATCACCGCCTCATCCATTACAGCAATGTGCCATGCACAATAATGATATCACCGCCTCATCCATTACAGCAATGTGCCATGCACAATAATGATATCACACCTCATCCATTACAGCAATGTCAGTGCCATGCACAATAATGATATCACCGCCTCATCCATTACAGCAATGTTCCATGCAAAATAATGATATCACCCCCTCATCCATTACAGCAATGTCAGTGCCATGCACAATAATGATATCACCGCCTCATCCATTACAGCAATGTGCCATGCACAATAATGATATCACTGTCTCATCCATTACAGCAATGTCAGTGCCATGCACAATAATGATATCACCGCCTCATCGATTACAGCAATGTCAGTTCCATGCACAATAATGATTTCACCGTCCCATCCATTACAGCAATGTTAGTGCCATGCACAATAATGATAACACCGCCTCATCCATTACAGCAATGTGCCATGCACAATAATGATATCACCGCCTCATCCATTACAGCAATGTCAGTGCCATGCACAATAATGATATCACTGGGGCTCCCGAGTGGCACATCCAGTAAAAAGCACTCGCTAGAATGCAGGATGCGCTCTATAGCCTGGACGTCGCGAGTTCGAGTCCAGGCTATTCCACAGCCGACCGTGGACGGGAGCTTCCTGGGGGCGGTGCTCAATTGGCCGAGCGTCGCCCGGGGGGAGGGAGGGTTAGGTCGGCCAGGGTGTCCTCGGCTCACCGCGCACCAGCGACCCCTGTAGTCTGGCTGGGCGCCTGCGGACTTCCCTGTAAGCTGCCCAGAGCTGCATTGTCCTCCGACGCTGTAGCTCTGAGGCAGCTGCACGGTGAGTCTGCAGCGTGTAAAGAAGCGGGCGGATGACAGCACACGCTTCGGAGGAAAGCGTGTGTTCATCGTCGCCCCTCCCAAGTCAGCGCAGGGGTGGTAGCGGTGAGCTGAGCCTAAAAAACAATTGGGCATTTCAAATTGTTGAGAAAATAATAAAAACTAATCGGCAACGACTAAGTTAAAAAAAAACAAAAAAAAAACAATAATGACATCACTGCCTCATCCATTACAGCAATGTGCCATGCACAATAATGATATCACCGTCTCATCCATTAGAGCAATGTCAGTGCCATGCACAATAATGATATCACCACCTCATTCATTACAGCAATGTCAGTGCCATGCACAATAATATCACCCCCTCATCCATTACAGCAATGTGCCATGCAAAATAATGATATCACCACCTCATCCATTACAGCAATGTGCCATGCACAATAATGATATCACCTCCTCATCCATTACAGCAATCTCCCATGCACAATAATGATATCACCACCTCATCCATTACAGCAATGTGCCATGCACAATAATGATATCACCTCATCATCCATTACAGCAATCTCCCATGCAAAATAATGATATCACCACCTCATCCATTACAGCGATGTGCCATGCACAATAATGATATCACCACTTCATTCATTACAGCAATGTCAGTGCCATGCACAACAATGATATCACTGCCTCATCCATTACAGCAATGTGACATGCACAATAATGATATCACCGTCTCATCCATTACAGCAATGTCAGTGCCATGCACAATAATGATATCACTGCCTCATCCATTACAGCAATGTGCCATGCACAATAATGATGTCACCGTCTCATGCATTACAGCAATGTCAGTGCAATGCACAATAATGATATCACCACCTCATCCATTACAGCAATGTCAGTGCCATGGACAATAATGATATCACTGCCTCATCCATTACAGCAATCTGCCATGCACAATAATGATATCACCGTCTCATCCATTACAGCAATGTCAGTGCCATGCACAATAATTATATCACTGCCTCATCCATTACAGCAATGTCAGTGCAATGCACTATAATGATATCACCGCCTCATCCATTACAGCAATGTGCCATGCACAATAATGATATCACCGCCTCATCCATTACAGCAATGTGCCATGCACAATAATGATATCACCACCTCATTCATTACAGCAATGTCAGTGCCATGCACAATAATGATATCACTGCCTCATCCATTACAGCAATGTGCCATGCACAATAATGATATCACTGTCTCATCGATTACAGCAATGTGCCATGCACAATTATGATATCACCGTCTCATCCATTACAGCAATGTCAGTGCCATGCACAATAATGATATCACCGTCTCATCCATTACAGCAATGTCAGTGCCATGGACAATAATGATATCACTGTCTCATCCATTACAGCAATGTCAGTGCCATGCACAATAATGATATCACCCCCTCATCCATTACAGCAATGTGCCATGCACAATAATGATATCACCGTCTCATCCATTACAGCAATGTGCCATGCACAATAATGATATCACCGTCTCATCCATTACAGCAATGTCAGTGCCATGCACAATAATGATATCACCCCCTCATCCATTACAGAAATGTGCCATGCACAATAATGATATCACCGTCTCATCCATTACAGCAATGTCAGTGCCATGCACAATAATGATATCACCACCTCATTCATTACAGGAATGTCAGTGCCATGCACAATAATGATATCACTGCCTCATCCATTACAGCAATGTGCCATGCACAATAATGATAGGACTGTCTCATCCATTAGAGCATTGTCAGAGCCATGCAAAATAATGATATCACCACCTCATTCACTACAGCAATGTGCCATGCACAATGATAATATCACCACCTCATCCATTACAGCAATGTCAGTGCCATGCACAATAATGATATTACCGCCTCATCCATTACAGCAATGTCAGTGTCATTCACAATAATGATATCACCGCCTCATCCATTACAGCAATCTGCCATGCACAATAATGATATCACTTTCTCATCCATTACAGCAATGTCAGTGCCATACACAATAATGATATCACCGTCTCATCCATTAGAGCAATGTCAGGCCATGCACAATAATGATATCACTGTCTCATCCATTACAGCAATGTTAGTGCCATGCACAATAATGATAACACCGCCTCATCCATTACAGCAATGTGCCATGCACAATAATGATATCACCGCCTCATCCATTACAGCAATGTGCCATGCACAATAATGATATCACTGTCTCATCCATTACAGCAATGTCAGTGCCAAGCACAATAATTATATCACTGCCTCATCCATTACAGCAATGTCAGTGCCATGCACAATAATGATATCACTGCCTCATCCATTACAGCAATGTGCCATGCACAATAATGATATCACTGCCTCATCCATTACAGCAATGTCAGTGCCATGCACAATAATGATATCACTGGGGCTCCCGAGTGGCACATCCAGTAAAAAGCACTCGCTAGAGTGCAGGATGCGCTCTATAGCCTGGACGTCGCGAGTTCGAGTCCAGGCTATTCCACAGCACAGCCAGCCTGCCTGTCAGTGCTCAATTGGCCGAGCGTCACCCGGGGGGGAGGGAGGGTTAGGTCGGCCAGGGTGTCCTCGGCTCACCACGCACCAGCGACCCCTGTAGTCTGGCTGGGCGCCTGCGGACTTCCCTGTAAGCTGCCCAGAGCTGCATTGTCCTCCGACGCTGTAGCTCTGAGGCAGCTGCACGTTGAGTCTGCAGCGTGTAAAGAAGCGGGCGGATGACAGCACACGCTTCGGAGGAAAGCGTGTGTTCATCGTCGCCCCTCCCAAGTCAGCGCAGGGGTGGTAGCGGTGAGCTGAACCTAAAAAATAATTGGGCATTTCAAATTGGGCAGAAAATAATGAAAACTAATTGGCAACGACTAAGTTAAAAAAACAAACAAAAAAAAACAATAATGATATCACTGCCTCATCCATTACAGCAATGTCAGTGCAATGCACAATAATGATATCACCCCCTCATCCATTACAGCAATGTGACATGCACAATAATGATATCACCGTCTCATCTATTACAGCAATGTCAGTGCCATGCACAATAATGATATCACCGCCTCATCCATTACAGAAATCTGCCATGCACAATAATGATATCACTGTCTCATCCATTACAGCAATGTCAGTGCCATGCACAATAATGATATCACCGTCTCATCCATTACAGCAATGTCAGTGCCATGTACAATAATGATATCACTGTCTCATCCATTACAGCAATGTTAATGCCATGCACAATAATGATAACACCGCCTCATCCATTACAGCAATGTGCCATGCACAATAAAGATATCACCGCCTCATCCATTACAGCAATGTGCCATGCACAATAATGATATCACCCCCCTCATCCATTACAGCGATGTCAGTGCCATGCACAATAATGATATCACCGCCTCATCCATTACAGCAATGTGCCATGCACAATAAAGATATCACTGTCTCATCCATTACAGCAATGCCAGTGCCATGCACAATAATGATATCACCGCCTCATCCATTAGAGCAATGTGCCATGCACAATTATGATATCACCGTCTCATCCATTATAGCAATGTCAGTGCCATGCACAATAATGATATCACCGTCTCATCCATTACAGCAATGTCAGTGCCATGGACAATAATGATATCACTGTCTCATCCATTACAGCAATGTCAGTGCCATGCACAATAATGATATCACCCCCTCATCCATTACAGCAATGTGCCATGCACAATTATGATATCACCGTCTCATCCATTACAGCAATGTGCCATGCACAATAATGATATCACCCGCCTCATCCATTACAGCAATGTCAGTGCCATGGACAATAATGATATCACTGTCTCATCCATTACAGCAATGTCAGTGCCATGCACAATAATGATATCACCCCCTCATCCATTACAGCAATGTGCCATGCACAATAATGATATCACCGTCTCATCCATTACAGCAATGTGCCATGCACAATAATGATATCACCGTCTCATCCATTACAGCAATGTCAGTGCCATGCACAATAATGATATCACCCCCCTCATCCATTACAGCAATGTGCCATGCACAATAATGATATCACCGTCTCATCCATTACAGCAATGTCAGTGCCATGCACAATAATGATATCACCACCTCATTCATTACAGCAATGTCAGTGTCATGCACAATAATGATATCACTGCCTCATCCATTACAGCAATGTGCCATGCACAATAATGATAGGACTGTCTCATCCATTAGAGCATTGTCAGAGCCATGCAAAATAATGATATCACCACCTCATTCACTACAGCAATGTGCCATGCACAATGATGATATCACCACCTCATCCATTACAGCAATGTCAGTGCCATGCACAATAATGATATCACCGCCTCATCCATTACAGCAATGTCAGTGTCATTCACAATAATGATACCGCCTCATCCATTACAGCAATCTGCCATGCACAATAATGATATCACTTTCTCATCCATTACAGCAATGTCAGTGCCATACACAATAATGATATCACCGTCTCATCCATTAGAGCAATGTCAGGCCATGCACAATAATGATATCACTGTCTCATCCATTACAACAATGTTAGTGCCATGCACAATAATGATAACACCGCCTCATCCATTACAGCAATGTGCCATGCACAATAATGATATCACCGCCTCATCCATTACAGCAATGTGCCATGCACAATAATGATATCACTGTCTCATCCATTACAGCAATGTGCCATGCACAATAATGATATCACTGCCTCATCCATTACAGCAATGTCAGTGCCATGCACAATAATGATATCACTGGGGCTCCCGAGTGGCACATCCAGTAAAAAGCACTCGCTAGAGTGCAGGATGCGCTCTATAGCTTGGACGTCGCGAGTTCGAGTCCAGGCTATTCCACAGCACAGCCAGCCTGCCTGTCAGTGCTCAATTGGCCGAGCGTCGCCCGGGGGGGAGGGAGGGTTAGGTCTGCCAGGGTGTCCTCGGCTCACCACGCACCAGCGAAATCCTGCAGTCTGGCTGGGCGCCTGCGGACTTCCCTGTAAGCTGCCCAGAGCTGCATTGTCCTCCGACGCTGTAGCTCTGAGGCAGCTGCACGTTGAGTCTGCAGCGTGTAAAGAAGCGGGCGGATGACAGCACACGCTTCGGAGGACAGCGTGTGTTCATCGTCGCCCCTCCCAAGTCAGCGCAGGGGTGGTAGCGGTGAGCTGAACCTAAAAAATAATTGGGCATTTCAAATTGGGCAGAAAATAATGAAAACAAATTGGCAACGACTAAGTTAAAAAAACAAACAAAAAAAACAATAATGATATCACTGCCTCATCCATTACAGCAATGTCAGTGCCATGCACAATAATGATATCACCCCCTCATCCATTACAGCAATGTGCCATGCACAATAATGATATCACCGTCTCATCCATTACAGCAATGTCAGTGCCATGCACAATAATGATATCACCGTCTCATCCATTACAGCAATGTCAGTGCCATGCACAATAATGATATCACTGTCTCATCCATTACAGCAATGTCAGTGCCATGCACAATAATGATATCACTGGGGCTCCCGAGTGGCACATCCAGTAAAAAGCACTCGCTAGAGTGCAGGATGCGCTCTATAGCTTGGACGTCGCGAGTTCGAGTCCAGGCTATTCCACAGCACAGCCAGCCTGCCTGTCAGTGCTCAATTGGCCGAGCGTCGCCCGGGGGGGAGGGAGGGTTAGGTCTGCCAGGGTGTCCTCGGCTCACCACGCACCAGCGAAATCCTGCAGTCTGGCTGGGCGCCTGCGGACTTCCCTGTAAGCTGCCCAGAGCTGCATTGTCCTCCGACGCTGTAGCTCTGAGGCAGCTGCACGTTGAGTCTGCAGCGTGTAAAGAAGCGGGCGGATGACAGCACACGCTTCGGAGGACAGCGTGTGTTCATCGTCGCCCCTCCCAAGTCAGCGCAGGGGTGGTAGCGGTGAGCTGAACCTAAAAAATAATTGGGCATTTCAAATTGGGCAGAAAATCATGAAAACAAATTGGCAACGACTAAGTTAAAAAAACAAACAAAAAAAACAATAATGATATCACTGCCTCATCCATTACAGCAATGTCAGTGCCATGCACAATAATGATATCACCCCCTCATCCATTACAGCAATGTGCCATGCACAATAATGATATCACCGTCTCATCCATTACAGCAATGTCAGTGCCATGCACAATAATGATATCACCGTCTCATCCATTACAGCAATGTCAGTGCCATGCACAATAATGATATCACTGTCTCATCCATTACAGCAATGTTAATGCCATGCACAATAATCATAACACCGCCTCAACCATTACAGCAATGTGCCATGCACAATAATGATATCACCCGCCTCATCCATTACAGCAATGTGCCATGCACAATAATGATAACACCGCCTCATCCATTACAGCAATGTGCCATGCACAATAATGATATCACCCCCTCATCCATTACAGCGATGTCAGTGCCATGCACAACAATGATATCACCGCCTCATCCATTACAGCAATGTGCCATGCACAATAATGATATCACCCCCTCATCCATTACAGCAATGTCAGTGCCATGCACAATAATGATATCACCGCCTCATCCATTACAGCAATGTGCCATGCACAATAAAGATATCACTGTCTCATCCATTACAGCAATGCCAGTGCCATGCACAATAATGATATCACCGCCTCATCCATTACAGCAATGTGCTATGCACAATAATGATATCACCGTCTCATCCATTACAGCAATGTCAGTGCCATGCACAATAATGATATCATCGTCTCATCCATTACAGCAATGTCAGTGCCATGTACAATAATGATATCACTGTCTCATCCATTACAGCAATGTTAGTGCCATGCACAATAATATCAACACCGCCTCATCCATTACAGTAATGTGCCATGCACAATAATGATATCACCGCCTCATCCATTACAGCAATGTACTATGCACAATAATGATATCACCGTCTCATCCATTACAGCAATGTCAGTGCCATGCACAATAATGATATCACCGTCTCATCCATTACAGCAATGTCAGTGCCATGTACAATAATGATATAACTGTCTCATCCATTACAGCAATGTTAGTGCCATGCACAATAATGACAACACCGCCTCATCCATTACAGCAATGTGCCATGCACAATAATGATCTCACCGCCTCATCCATTACAGCAATGTGCCATGCACAATAAAGATATCACTGTCTCATCCATTACAGCAATGCCAGTGCCATGCACAATAATGATATCACCACCTCATCCATTACAGCAATGTGCTATGCACAATAATGATATCACCGTCTCATCCATTACAGCAATGTCAGTGCCATGCACAATAATGATATCATCGTCTCATCCATTACAGCAATGTCAGTGCCATGTACAATAATGATATCACTGTCTCATCCATTACAGCAATGTTAGTGGCATGCACAATAATGACAACACCGCCTCATCCATTACAGCAATGTGCCATGCACAATAATGATATCACCCGCCTCATCCATTACAGCAATGTGCTATGCACAATAATGATATCACCGTCTCATCCATTACAGCAATGTCAGTGCCATGCACTATAATGATATCACCGTCTCATCCATTACAGCAATGTCAGTGCCATGTACAATAATGATATAACTGTCTCATCCATTACAGCAATGTCCGTGCCATGCACAATAATGATATCACCCCCTCATCCATTACAGCAATGTCAGTGCCATGCACAATAATGACATCACCGCCTCATCCATTACAGCAATGTGCCATGCACAATAAAGATATCACTGTCTCATCCATTACAGCAATGCCAGTGCCATGCACAATAATGATATCACCGCCTCATCCATTACAGCAATGTGCTATGCACAATAATGATATCACCGTCTCATCCATTACAGCAATGTCAGTGCCATGCACAATAATGATATCATCGTCTCATCCATTACAGCAATGTCAGTGCCATGTACAATAATGATATCACTGTCTCATCCATTACAGCAATGTTAGTGCCATGCACAATAATGACAAGACCGCCTCATCCATTACAGCAATGTGCCATGCACAATAATGATATCACCGCCTCATCCATTACAGCACTGTGCTATGCACAATAATGATATCACCGTCTCATCCATTACAGCAATGTCAGTGCCATGCACAATAATGATATCACCGTCTCATCCATTACAGCAATGTCAGTGCCATGTACAATAATGATATAACTGTCTCATCCATTACAGTAATGTTAGTGCCATGCACAATAATGACAACACCGCCTCATCCATTACAGCAATGTGCCATGCACAATAATGATATCACCGCCTCATCCATTACAGCAATGTGCCATGCACAATAATGATATCACTGTCTCATCCATTACAGCAATGTCAGTGCCAAGCACAATAATTATATCACTGCCTCATCCATAACAGCAATGTCAGTGCCATGCACAATAATGATATCTCTGCCTCATCCATTACAGCAATGTGCCATGCACAATAATGATATCACCCCCTCATCCATTACAGCAATGTCAGTGCCATGCACAATAATGATATCAATGTCTCAACCATTACAGCAATGTCAGTGCCATGCACAATAATTACATCACTGCCTCATCCATTACAGCAATGTCAGTGCCATGCACAATAAATGATATCACCGTCTCATCCATTACAGCAATGTCAGTGCCATGCACAATAATTATATCACTGCCTCATCCATTACAGCAATGTCAGTGCCATGCACAATAATGATATCACCGCCTCATCCATTACAGCAATGTACCATGCACAATAATGATATCACTGTCTCATCCATTACAGCAATGTCAGTGCCAAGCACAATAATGATATCACCGCCTCATCCATTACAGCAATGTGCCATGCAAAATAATGATATCACCCCCTCATTCATTACAGCAATGTCAGTGCCATGCACAATAATGATATCACCGCCTTATCCATTACAGCAATGTGCCATGCACAATAATGATATCACTGTCTCATCCATTACAGCAATGTCAGTGCCATGCACAATAATGATATCACTGGTGCTCCCGAGTGGCGCATCCAGTGAAAAGCACTCGCTAGAATGCAGGATGCGCTTATTGCCTGGACGTCGCGAGTTCGTGTCCAGGCTATTCCACAGCCGACCGTGGATGGGAGCTTCCAGGGGGCGGCACTCAATTGGCCGAGCGTCGCCCGGGGGGAGGGAGGGTTAGGTCGGCCAGGGTGTCCTCGGCTCACCGCGCACCAGCGACCCCTGTAGTCTGGCTGGGGGCCTGCGGACTTCCCTGTAAGCTGCCCAGAGCTGCATTGTCCTCCGACGCTGTAGCTCTGAGGTAGCTGCACGGTGAGTCTGCAGCGTGTAAAGAAGCGGGCAGATGACAGCACACGCTTCGGAGGACAGCGTGTGTTCATCGTCGTCCCTCCCAAGTCAGCGCAGGGGTGGTAGCGGTGAGCTGAGCTTAAAAAACAATTGGGCATTTCAAATTGGGGAGAAAATAATAAAAACTAATTGGCAATGACTAAGTTAAAAAAAAAACAAAATAAAAAACAATAATGATATCACCTCCTCATCCATTACAGCAATGTCCCATGCACAATAATGATATCACCGCCTCATCCATTACAGCAATGTGCCATGCACAATAATGATATCACCACCTCATTCATTACAGCAATGTCAGTGCCATGCACAATAATGATATCACTGCCTCATCCATTACAGCAATGTGACATGCACAATAATGATATCACCACCTCATTCATTACAGCAAGGTCAGTGCCATGCACAATAATGATATCACCGCCTCATCCATTACAGCAATGTCAGTGCCATGCACAATAATGATATCAGTGTCTCATCCATTACAGCATTGTCAGTGCCATGCACAATAATGATATCACTGCCTCATTCATTACAACAATGTAAGTGCCATGCACAATAATGATATCACTGCCTCATCCATTACAGCAATGTGCCATGCACAATAATGATATCACCGTCTCATACATTACAGCAATGTCAGTGCCATGCACAATAACATCACCCCCTCATGCATTACAGCAATGTGCCATGCACAATAATGATATCACCACCTCATCCATTACAGCAATGTGCCATGCACAATAATGATATCACCACCTCAACAATTACAGCAATGTCAGTGCCATGCACAATAATGATATCACCGCCTCATCCATTACAGCAATGTGCCATGCACAATAATGATGTCACCGTCTCATCCATTACAGCAATGTCAGTGCCATGCACAATAATGATATCACCGCCTCATCCATTACAGCAATCTGCCATGCACAATAATGATATCACTGTCTCATCCATTACAGCAATGTCAGTTCCATGCACAATAATGATATCACTGTCTCATCCATTACAGCAATGTCAGTGCCATGCACAATAATGATAACACTGCCTCATCCATTACAGCAATGTCAGTGCCATGCACAATAATGATATCACTGCCTCATCCATTACAGCAATGTGCCATGCACAATAATGATAACACCCCCTCATCCATTACAGCAATGTGCCATGCACAATAATGATATCACCACCTCATCCATTACAGCAATGTCAGTGCCATGCACAATAATGATATCACCGCCTCATCCATTACAGCAATGTGCCATGCACAATAATGATATCACCGCCTCATCCATTACAGCAATGTGCCATGCACAATAATGATATCACACCTCATCCATTACAGCAATGTCAGTGCCATGCACAATAATGATATCACCCGCCTCATCCATTACAGCAATGTTCCATGCACAATAATGATATCACCCCTTCATCCATTACAGCAATGTCAGTGCCATGCACAATAATGATATCACCGCCTCATCCATTACAGCAATGTGCCATGCACAATAATGATATCACTGTCTCATCCATTACAGCAATGTCAGTGCCATGCACAATAATTATATCACCACCTCATCCATTACAGCAATGTCAGTGCCATGCACAATAATGATATCACCGCCTCATCCATTACAGCAATGTGCCATGCACAATAATGATATCACCGCCTCATCCATTACAGCAATGTGCCATGCACAATAATGATATCACACATCATCCATTACAGCAATGTCAGTGCCATGCACAATAATGATATCACCGCCTCATCCATTACAGCAATGTTCCATGCACAATAATGATATCACCCCCTCATCCATTACAGCAATGTCAGTGCCATGCACAATAATGATATCACTGTCTCATCCATTACAGCAATGTCAGTGCTATGCACAATAATGATATCACCGCCTCATCCATTACAGCAATGTGCCATGCACAATAATGATATCACCGCCTCATCCATTACAGCAATGTGCTATGCACAATAATGATATCACCGTCTCATCCATTACAGCAATGTCAGTGCCATGTACAATAATGATAACACCGCCTCATCCATTACAGCAATGTGCCATGCACAATAATGATATCACCGCCTCATCCATTACAGTAATGTGCCATGCACAATAATGATATCACTGTCTTATCCATTACAGCAATGTCAGTGCCAAGCACAATAATGATATCACCGCCTCATCCATTACAGCATTGTGCCATGCACAATAATGATGTCACCGTCTCATCCATTACAGCAATGTCAGTGCCATGCACAATAATGATATCACCACCTCATCCATTACAGCAATGTCAGTGCCATGCACAATAATGATATCACTGCCTCATCCATTACAGCAATCTGCCATGCACAATAATGATATCACTGTCTCATCCATTACAGCAATGTCAGTGCCATGCACAATAATTATATCACTGCCTCATCCATTACAGCAATGTGCCATGCACAATAATGAAATCACTGCCTCATCCATTACAGCAATGTCAGTGCCATGCACAATAATGATATCACTGGGGCTCCCGAGTGGCACATCCAGTAAAAAGCACTCGCTAGAATGCAGGATGCGCTCTATAGCCTGGACGTCGCGAGTTCGAGTCCAGGCTATTCCACAGCCGACCGTGGACGGGAGCTTCCTGGGGGCGGTGCTCAATTGGCCGAGCGTCGCCCGGGGGGAGGGAGGGTTAGGTCGGCCAGGGTGTCCTCGGCTCAGCACGCACCAGCGACCCCTGTAGTCTGGCTAGGCGCCTGCGGACTTCCCTGTAAGCTGCCCAGAGCTGCATTGTCCTCCGACGCTGTAGCTCTGAGGCAGCTGCACGGTGAGTCTGCAGCGTGTAAAGAAGCGGGCGGATGACAGCACACGCTTCGGAGGACAGCGTGTGTTCATCGTCGCCCCTCCCAAGTCAGCGCAGGGGTGGTAGCGGTGAGCTGAGCCTAAAAAACAAATGGGCATTTCAAATTGGGGAGAAAATAATAAAAACTAATCGGCAACGACAAAGTTAAAAAAAAACAAAAAAAATACAATAATGACATCACTGCCTCATCCATTACAGCAATGTGCCATGCACAATAATGATATCACCGTCTCATCCATTAGAGCAATGTCAGTGCCATGCACAATAATGATATCACCACCTCATTCATTACATCAATGTCAGTGCCATGCACAATAATATCACCCCCTCATCCATTACAGCAATGTGCCATGCAAAATAATGATATCACCACCTCATCCATTACAGCAATGTGCCATGCACAATAATGATATCACCTCCTCATCCATTACAGCAATGTCCCATGCACAATAATGATATCACCGCCTCATCCATTACAGCAATGTGCCATGCACAATAATGATATCACCACTTCATTCATTACAGCAATGTCAGTGCCATGCACAACAATGATATCACTGCCTCATCCATTACAGCAATGTGACATGCACAATAATGATATCACCGTCTCATCCATTACAGCAATGTCAGTGCCATGCACAATAATGATATCACCGCCTCATCCATTACAGCAATGTGCCATGCACAATAATGATGTCACCGTCTCATCCATTACAGCAATGTCAGTGCCATGCACAATAATGATATCACCACCTCATCCATTACAGCAATGTCAGTGCCATGCACAATAATGATATCACTGCCTCATCCATTACAGCAATCTGCCATGCACAATAATGATATCACTGTCTCATCCATTACAACAATGTCAGTGCCATGCACAATAATGATATCACTGTCTCATCCATTACAGCAATGTCAGTTCCATGCACAATAATGATATCACTGCCTCATCCATTACAGCAATGTCAGTGCCATGCACAATAATGATATCACTGCCTCATCCATTACAGCAATGTCAGTGCCATGCACAATAATGATATCACTGGAGCTCCCGAGTGGCGCATCCATTAAAAAGCACTCGCTAGAGTGCAGGATGGGCTTATTTTCTGGACGTCGCGAGTTCGAGTCCAGGCTATTCCACAGCCGACCGTGGATGGGAGCTTCCAGGGGGCGGCACTCAATTGGCCGAGCGTCGCCCGGGGGGAGGGAGGGTTAGGTCGGCCAGGGTGTCCTCGGCTCACCACGCACCAGCGACCCCTGTAGTCTGGCTGGGGGCCTGCGGACTTCCCTGTAAGCTGCCCAGAGCTGCATTGTCCTCCGACGCTGTAGCTCTGAGGTAGCTGCACGGTGAGTCTGCAGCGTGTAAAGAAGCGGGCAGATGACAGCACACGCTTCGGAGGACAGCGTGTGTTCATCGTCGTCCCTCCCAAGTCAGCGCAGGGGTGGTAGCGGTGAGCTGAGCATAAAAAACAATTGGGCATTTCAAATTGGGGAGAAAATAATAAAAACTAATTGGCAACGACGACGTTAAAAAAAAACAAAAAAAAACAATAATGATATCACTGCCTCATCCATTACAGCAATGTGCCATGCACAATAATGATATCACCGTCTCATCCATTAGAGCAATGTCAGTGCCATGCACAATAATGATATCACCACCTCATTCATTACAGCAATGTCAGTGCCATGCACAATAATGATATCACTGCCTCATCCATTACAGCAATGTGCCATGCACAATAATGATATCACCGTCTCATCCATTACAGTAATGTGCCATGCACAATAATGATATCACTGTCTCATCCATTACAGCAATGTCAGTGCCATGCACAATAATGATAACACTGCCTCATCCATTACAGCAATGTCAGTGCCATGCACAATAATGATATCACTGCCTCATCCATTACAGCAGTGTGCCATGCACAATAATGATATCACCCCCTCATCCATTACAGCAATGTGCCATGCACAATAATGATATCACCACCTCATCCATTACAGCAATGTCAGTGCCATGCACAATAATGATATCACCGTCTCATCCATTACAGCAATGTCAGTGCCATGCACAATAATTATATCACTGCCTCATCCATTACAGCAATGTCAGTGCCATGCACAATAATGATATCACCACCTCATCCATTACAGCAATGTCAGTGCCATGCACAATAATGATATCACCCGCCTCATCCATTACAGCAATGTGCCATGCACAATAATGATATCACCGCCTCATCCATTACAGCAATGTGCCATGCACAATAATGATATCACACCTCATCCATTACAGCAATGTCAGTGCCATGCACAATAATGATATCACCGCCTCATCCATTACAGCAATTTTCCATGCACAATAATGATATCACCCCCTCATCCATTACAGCAATGTCAGTGCCATGCACAATAATGATATCACCTCCTCATCCATTACAGCAATATGCCATGCACAATAATGATATCACTGTCTCATCCATTACAGCAATGTCAGTGCCATGCACAATAATCATATCACCGCCTCATCCATTACAGCAATGTCAGTTCCATGCACAATAATGATATCACCGTCTCATCCATTACAGCAATGTTAGTGCCATGCACAATAATGATAACACCGCCTCATCCATTACAGCAATGTGCCATGCACAATAATGATATCACCGCCTCATCCATTACAGTAATGTGCCATGCACAATAATGATATCACTGTCTTATCCATTACAGCAATGTCAGTGCCAAGCACAATAATTATATCACTGCCTCATCCATTACAGCAATGTCAGTGCCATGCACAATAATGATATCACTGCCTCATCCATTACAGCAATGTGCCATGCACAATAATGAAATCACTGCCTCATCCATTACAGCAATGTCAGTGCCATGAACAATAATGATATCACCGCCTCATCCATTACAGCAATGTGCCATGCACAATAATGATGTCACCGTCTCATCCATTACAGCAATGTCAGTGCCATGCACAATAATGATATCAGCACCTCATCCATTACAGCAATGTCAGTGCCATGTACAATAATGATATCACCGCCTCATCCATTACAGCAATCTGCCATGCACAATAATGATATCACTGTCTCATCCATTACAGCAATGTCAGTGCCATGCACAATAATGATATCACTGTCTCATCCATTACAGCAATGTCAGTGCCATGCACAATAATGATAACACTGCCTCATCCATTACAGCAATGTCAGTGCCATGCACAATAATGATATCACTGCCTCATCCATTAAGCAATGTGCCATGCACAATAATGATATCACCCCCTCATCCATTACAGCAATGTGCCATGCACAATAATGATATCACCACCTCATCAATTACAGCAATGTCAGTGCCATGCACAATAATGATATCACCGTCTCATCCATTACAGCAATGTCAGTGCCATGCACAATAATTATATCACTGCCTCATCCATTACAGCAATGTCAGTGCCATGCACAATAATGAATTCACCACCTCATCCATTACAGCAATGTCAGTGCCATGCACAATAATGATATCACCGCCTCATCCATTACAGCAATGTGCCATGCACAATAATGATATCAGCGCCTCATCCATTACAGCAATGTGCCATGCACAATAATGATATCACCGTCTCATCCATTACAGCAATGTCAGTGCCATGCACAATAATGATATCACCGCCTCATCCATTACAGCAATGTGCCATGCACAATAATGATATCACCGTCTCATCCATTAGAGCAATGTCAGTGCCATGCACAATAATGATATCACCACCTCATTCATTACAGCAATGTCAGTGCCATGCACAATAATATCACCCCCCTCATCCATTACAACAATGTGCCAGGGACAATAATGATATCACCTCCTCATCCATTACAGCAATGTCCCATGCACAATAATGATATCACCGCCTCATCCATTACAGCAATGTGCCATGCACAATAATGATATCACCACCTCATTCATTACAGCAATGTCAGTGCCATGCACAATAATGATATCACTGCCTCATCCATTACAGCAATGTGACATGCACAATAATGATATCACCGTCTCATCCATTACAGCAATGTCAGTGCCATGCACAATAATGATATCACCGTCTCATCCATTACAGCAATGTCAGTGCCATGCACAATAATGATATCAGTGTCTCATCCATTACAGCATTATCAGTGCCATGCACAATAATGATATCACTGCCTCATCCATTACAACAATGAAAGTGCCATGCACAATAATGATATCACTGCCTCATCCATTACAGCAATGTGCCATGCACAATAATGATATCACCGTCTCATACATTACAGCAATGTCAGTGCCATGCACAATAACATCACCCCCTCATCCATTACAGCAATGTGCCATGCACAATAATGATATCACCGCCTCATCCATTACAGCAATGTTCCATGCACAATAATGATATCACCCCCTCATCCATTACAGCAATGTCAGTGCCATGCACAATAATGATATCACCGCCTCATCCATTACAGCAATGTGCCATGCACAATAATGATATCACTGTCTCATCCATTACAGCAATGTCAGTGCCATGCACAATAATGATATCACCGCCTCATCCATTACAGCAATGTCAGTTCCATGCACAATAATGATATCACCGTCTCATCCATTACAGCAATGTTAGTGCCATGCACAATAATGATAACACCGCCTCATCCATTACAGCAATGTGCCAGGCACAATAATGATATCACCGCCTCATCCATTACAGTAATGTGCCATGCACAATAATGATATCACTGTCTTATCCATTACAGCAATGTCAGTGCCAAGCACAATAATTATATCACTGACTCATCCATTACAGCAATGTCAGTGCCATGCACAATAATGATATCACTGCCTCATCCATTACAGCAATGTGCCATGCACAATAATGAAATCACTGCCTCATCCATTACAGCAATGTCAGTGCCATGCACAATAATGATATCACTGGGGCTCCCGAGTGGCACATCCAGTAAAAAGCACTCGCTAGAATGCAGGATGCGCTCTATAGCCTGGACGTCGCGAGTTCGAGTCCAGGCTATTCCACAGCCGAGCGTGGACGGGAGCTTCCTGGGGGCGGTGCTCAATTGGCCGAGCGTCGCCCGGGGGGAGGGAGGGTTAGGTCGGCCAGGGTGTCCTCGGCTCACCGCGCACCAGCCACCCCTGTAGTCTGGCTTGGCGCCTGCGGACTTCCCTGTAAGCTGCCCAGAGCTGCATTGTCCTCCGACGCTGTAGCTCTGAGGCAGCTGCACGGTGAGTCTGCAGCGTGTAAAGAAGCGGGCGGATGACAGCACACGCTTCGGAGGACAGCGTGTGTTCATCGTCGCCCCTCCCAAGTCAGCGCAGGGGTGGTAGCGGTGAGCTGAGCCTAAAAAACAATTGGGCATTTCAAATTGGGGAGAAAATAATAAAAACTAATCGGCAACGACTAAGTTAAAAAAAAACAAAAAAAAAACAATAATGACATCACTGCCTCATCCATTACAGCAATGTGCCATGCACAATAATGATATCACCGTCTCATCCATTAGAGCAATGTCAGTGCCATGCACAATAATGATATCACCACCTCATTCATTACAGCAATGTCAGTGCCATGCACAATAATATCACCCCCTCATCCATTACAGCAATGTGCCAGGGACAATAATGATATCACCTCCTCATCCATTACAGCAATGTCCCATGCACAATAATGATATCACCGCCTCATCCATTACAGCAATGTGCCATGCACAATAATGATATCACCCGCCTCATCCATTACAGCAATGTGACATGCACAATAATGATATCACCGTCTCATCCATTACAGCAATGTCAGTGCCATGCACAATAATGATATCACCGTCTCATCCATTACAGCAATGTCAGTGCCATGCACAATAATGATATCAGTGTCTCATCCATTACAGCATTGTCAGTGCCATGCACAATAATGATATCACTGCCTCATCCATTACAACAATGTAAGTGCCATGCACAATAATGATATCACTGCCTCATCCATTACAGCAATGTGCCATGCACAATAATGATATCACCGTCTCATACATTACAGCAATGTCAGTGCCATGCACAATAACATCACCCCCTCATGCATTACAGCAATGTGCCATGCACAATAATGATATGACCACCTCATCCATTACAGCAATGTGCCATGCACAATAATGATATCACCACCTCAACAATTACAGCAATGTCAGTGCCATGCACAATAATGATATCACCGCCTCATCCATTACAGCAATGTGCCATGCACAATAATGATGTCACCGTCTCATCCATTACAGCAATGTCAGTGCCATGTACAATAATGATATCACCGCCTCATCCATTACAGCAATCTGCCATGCACAATAATGATATCACTGTCTCATCCATTACAGCAATGTCAGTGCCATGCACAATAATGATATCACTGTCTCATCCATTACAGCAATGTCAGTGCCATGCACAATAATGATAACACTGCGTCATCCATTACAGCAATGTCAGTGCCATGCACAATAATGATATCACTGCCTCATCCATTACAGCAATGTGCCATGCACAATAATGATATCACCCCCTCATCCATTACAGCAATGTGCCATGCACAATAATGATATCACCACCTCATCCATTACAGCAATGTCAGTGCCATGCACAATAATGATATCACCGTCTCATCCATTACAGCAATGTCAGTGCCATGTACAATAATTATATCACTGCCTAATCCATTACAGCAATGTGCCAGGCACAATAATGATATCACCTCCTCATCTATTACAGCAATGTCCCATGCACAATAATGATATCACCGCCTCATCCATTACAGCAATGTGCCATGCACAATAATGATATCACCACCTCATTCATTACAGCAATGTCAGTGCCATGCACAATAATGATATCACTGCCTCATCCATTACAGCAATGTCCCATGCACAATAATGATATCACCGCCTCATCCATTACAGCAATGTGCCATGCACAATAATGATATCACCACCTCATTCATTACAGCAATGTCAGTGCCATGCACAATAATGATATCACTGCC
Organism: Acipenser ruthenus; assembly: GCF_902713425.1. Taxonomy (NCBI): domain Eukaryota; kingdom Metazoa; phylum Chordata; class Actinopteri; order Acipenseriformes; family Acipenseridae; genus Acipenser; species Acipenser ruthenus. Next base: position 33,566 of record NW_026708417.1, on the reverse strand, counting down.
TCATCCATTACAGCAATGTCAGTGCCATGCACAATAATGATATCACTGCCTCATCCATTACAGCAATGTGACATGCACAATAATGATATCACCATCTCATACATTACAGCAATGTCAGTGCCATGCACAATAATGATATCACCGTCTCATCCATTACAGCAATGTCAGTGCCATGCACAATAATGATATCAGTGTCTCATCCATTACAGCATTGTCAGTGCCATGCACAATAATGATATCACTGCCTCATCCATTACAACAATGTAAGTGCCATGCACAATAATGATATCACTGCCTCATCCATTACAGCAATGTGCCATGCACAATAATGATATCACCGTCTCATACATTACAGCAATGTCAGTGCCATGCACAATAACATCACCCCCTCATGCATTACAGTAATGTGCCATGCACAATAATGATATCACCACCTCATCCATTACAGCAATGTGCCATGCACAATAATGATATCACCACCTCAACAATTACAGCAATGTCAGTGCCATGCACAATAATGATATCACCGCCTCATCCATTACAGCAATGTGCCATGCACAATAATGATGTCACCGTCTCATCCATTACAGCAATGTCAGTGCCATGTACAATAATGATATCACCGCCTCATCCATTACAGCAATCTGCCATGCACAATAATGATATCACTGTCTCATCCATTACAGCAATGTCAGTGCCATGCACAATAATGATATCACTGTCTCATCCATTACAGCAATGTCAGTGCCATGCACAATAATGATAACACTGCGTCATCCATTACAGCAATGTCAGTGCCATGCACAATAATGATATCACTGCCTCATCCATTACAGCAATGTGCCATGCACAATAATGATATCACCCCCCTCATCCATTACAGCAATGTGCCATGCACAATAATGATATCACCACCTCATCCATTACAGCAATGTCAGTGCCATGCACAATAATGATATCACCGTCTCATCCATTACAGCAATGTCAGTGCCATGTACAATAATTATATCACTGCCTAATCCATTACAGCAATGTGCCAGGCACAATAATGATATCACCTCCTCATCCATTACAGCAATGTCCCATGCACAATAATGATATCACCGCCTCATCCATTACAGCAATGTGCCATGCACAATAATGATATCACCACCTCATTCATTACAGCAATGTCAGTGCCATGCACAATAATGATATCACTGCCTCATCCATTACAGCAATGTCCCATGCACAATAATGATATCACCGCCTCATCCATTACAGCAATGTGCCATGCACAATAATGATATCACCACCTCATTCATTACAGCAATGTCAGTGCCATGCACAATAATGATATCACTGCCTCATCCATTACAGCAATGTCAGTGCCATGCACAATAATGATATCACTGCCTCATCCATTACAGCAATGTGACATGCACAATAATGATATCACCATCTCATACATTACAGCAATGTCAGTGCCATGCACAATAATGATATCACCGTCTCATCCATTACAGCAATGTCAGTGCCATGCACAATAATGATATCAGTGTCTCATCCATTACAGCATTGTCAGTGCCATGCACAATAATGATATCACTGCCTCATCCATTACAACAATGTAAGTGCCATGCACAATAATGATATCACTGCCTCATCCATTACAGCAATGTGCCATGCACAATAATGATATCACCGTCTCATACATTACAGCAATGTCAGTGCCATGCACAATAACATCACCCCCTCATGCATTACAGTAATGTGCCATGCACAATAATGATATCACCACCTCATCCATTACAGCAATGTGCCATGCACAATAATGATATCACCACCTCAACAATTACAGCAATGTCAGTGCCATGCACAATAATGATATCACCACCTCATCCATTACAGCAATGTCAGTGCCATGTACAATAATGATATCACCGCCTCATAAATTACAGCAATCTGCCATGCACAATAATGATATCATTGTCTCATCCATTAGAGCAATGTCAGTGCCATGCACAATAATGATATCACTGTCTCATCCATTACAGCAATGTCAGTGCCATGCACAATAATGATAACACTGCCTCATCCATTACAGCAATGTCAGTGCCATGCACAATAATGATATCACTGCCTCATCCATTACAGCAATGTGCCATGCACAATAATGATATCACCCCCTCATCCATTACAGCAATGTGCCATGCACAATAATGATATCACCACCTCATCCATTACAGCAATGTCAGTGCCATGCACAATAATGATATCACCGTCTCATCCATTACAGCAATGTCAGTGCCATGCACAATAATGATATCACTGTCTCATCCATTACAGCATTGTCAGTGCCATGCACTTTAATGATATCACTGTCTCATCCATTACAGCAATGTCAGTGCCATGCACAATAATGATATCACCGTCTCATCCATTACAGCAATGTCAGTGCCATGCACAATAATTATATCACTGCCTCATCCATTACAGCAATGTCAGTGCCATGCACAATAATGATATCACCGCCTCATCCATTACAGCAATGTGCCATGCACTATAATGATATCACCGCCTCATCCATTACAGCAATGTACCATGCACAATAATGATATCACTGTCTCATCCATTACAGCAATGTCAGTGCCAAGCACAATAATGATATCACCGCCTCATCCATTACAGCAATGTGCCATGCAAAATAATGATATCACCCCCTCATCCATTACAGCAATGTCAGTGCCATGCACAATAATGATATCACCGCCTCATCCATTACAGCAATGTGCCATGCACAATAATGATATCACTGTCTCATCCATTACAGCAATGTCAGTGCCATGCACAATAATGATATCACCGCCTCATCCATTACAGCAATGTCAGTGCCATGCACAATAATGATATCACCGCCTCATCCATTACAGCAATGTGCCATGCACAATAATGATATCACCGTCTCATCCATTACAGCAATGTCAGTGCCATGCACAATAATGATATCACCGTCTCATCCATTACAGTAATGTCAGTGCCATGTACAATAATGATATCACTGTCTCACCCATTACAGCAATGTCAGTTCCATGCACAATAATGATATCACTGCCTCATCCATTACAGCAATGTCAGTGCCATGGACAATAATGATATCACTGCCTCATCCATTACAGCAATGTGCCATGCACAATAATGATATCACTGCCTGATCCATTACAGCAATGTCAGTGCCATGCACAATAATGATATCACTGGTGCTCCCGAGTGGCGCATCCAGTGAAAAGCACTCGCTAGAATGCAGGATGCGCTTTTTGCCTGGACCTATTCCACAGCCGACCGTGGATGGGATCTTCCAGGGGGCGGCACTCAATTGGCCGAGCGTCGCCCGGGGGGGAGGGAGGAGGGTATGGTCGGGCCAGGGTGTCCTCGGCTCACCGCGCACCAGCGACCCCTGTAGTCTGGCTGGGGGGCCTGCGACTTCCCTGTAAGCTGCCCAGAGCTGCATTGTCCTCCGACGCTGTAGCTGCACGGTGAGTCTGCAGCGTGTAGTAAAGAAGCGGGCAGATGACAGCACACGCTTCGGAGGACAGCGTGTGTTCATCGTCGGCCCTCCCAAGTCAGCGCAGGGTGGAGGTAGCGGTGAGCTGAGCTTAAAAAACAATTGGGCATTTCAAATTGGGGAGAAAATAATAAAAACTAATTGGCAACGACTAAGTTAAAAAAAAAACAAAATAAAAAAACAAATAATGATATCACCTCCTCATCCATTACAGCAATGTCCCATGCACAATAATGATATCACCGCCTCATCCATTACAGCAAGGTCAGTGCCATGCACAATAATGATATCACTGCCTCATCCATTACAGCAATGTCAGTGCCATGCACAATAATGATATCACTGCCTCATCCATTACAGCAATGTTGACATGCACAATAATGATATCACCGTCTCATCCATTACAGCAATGTCAGTGCCATGCACAATAATGATATCACCGTCTCATCCATTACAGCAATGTCAGTGCCATGCACAATAATGATATCAGTGTCTCATCCATTACAGCATTGTCAGTGCCATGCACAATAATGATATCACTGCCTCATCCATTACAACAATGTAAGTGCCATGCACAATAATGATATCACTGCCTCATCCATTACAGCAATGTGCCATGCACAATAATGATATCACCGTCTCATACATTACAGCAATGTCAGTGCCATGCACAATAACATCACCCCCTCATGCATTACAGCAATGTGCCATGCACAATAATGATATCACCACCTCATCCATTACAGCAATTGTGCCCATGCACAATAATGATATCACCACCTCAACAATTACAGCAATGTCAGTGCCATGCACAATAATGATATCACCACCTCATCCATTACAGCAATGTCAGTGCCATGTACAATAATGATACTCACCGCCTCATAATTACAGCAATCTGCCATGCACAATAATGATATCATTGTCTCATCCATTAGAGCAATGTCAGTGCCATGCACAATAATGATATCACTGTCTCATCCATTACAGCAATGTCAGTGCCATGCACAATAATGATAACACTGCCTCATCCATTACAGCAATGTCAGTGCCATGCACAATAATGATATCACTGCCTCATCCATTACAGCAATGTGCCATGCACAATATGATATCACCCCCCTCATCCATTACAGCAATGTGCCATGCAACAATAATGATATCACCACCTCATCCATTACAGCAATGTCAGTGCCATGCACAATAATGATATCACCGTCTCATCCATTACAGCAATGTCAGTGCCATGCACAATAATGATATCACTGTCTCATCCATTACAGCATTGTCAGTGCCATGCACTTTAATGATATCACTGTCTCATCCATTACAGCAATGTCAGTGCCATGCAACAATAATGATATCACCGTCTCATCCATTACAGCAATGTCAGTGCCATGCACAATAATTATATCACTGCCTCATCCATTACAGCAATGTCAGTGCCATGCACAATAATGATATCACCGCCTCATCCATTACAGCAATGTGCCATGCACTATAATGATATCACCGCCTCATCCATTACAGCAATGTACCATGCACAATAATGATATCACTGTCTCATCCATTACAGCAATGTCAGTGCCAAGCACAATAATGATATCACCGCCTCATCCATTACAGCAATGTGCCATGCAAAATAATGATATCACCCCCTCATCCATTACAGCAATGTCAGTGCCATGCACAATAATGATATCACCGCCTCATCCATTACAGCAATGTGCCATGCACAATAATGATATCACTGTCTCATCCCATTACAGCAATGTCAGTGCCAAGCACAATAAATGATATCACCGCCTCATCCATTACAGCAATGTCAGTGCCATGCACAATAATGATATCACCAGCCTCATCCATTACAGCAATGTGCCATGCACAATAATGATATCACCGTCTCATCCATTACAGCAATGTCAGTGCCATGCACAATAATGATATCACCGTCTCATCCATTACAGCAATGTCAGTGCCATGTACAATAATGATATCACTGTCTCACCCATTAGAGCAATGTCAGTTCCATGCACAATAATGATATCACTGCCTCATCCATTACAGCAATGTCAGTGCCATGGACAATAATGATATCACTGCCTCATCCATTACAGCAATGTGCCATGCACAATAATGATATCACTGCCTCATCCATTACAGCAATGTCAGTGCCATGCACAATAATGATATCACTGGTGCTCCCGAGTGGCGCATCCAGTGAAAAGCACTCGCTAGAATGCAGGATGCGCTTTTTGCCTGGACGTCGGGAGTTCGAGTCCAGGCTATTCCACAGCCGACCGTGGATGGGATCTTCCAGGGGGCGGCACTCAATTGGCCGAGCGTCGCCCGGGGGGAGGGAGGGTTAGGTCGGCCAGGGTGTCCTCGGCTCACCGCGCACCAGCGACCCCTGTAGTCTGGCTGGGGGCCTGCGGACTTCCCTGTAAGCTGCCCAGAGCTGCATTGTCCTCCGACGCTGTAGCTGCACGGTGAGTCTGCAGCGTGTAAAGAAGCGGGCAGATGACAGCACACGCTTCGGAGGACAGCGTGTGTTCATCGTCGTCCCTCCCAAGTCAGCGCAGGGGTGGTAGCGGTGAGCTGAGCTTAAAAAACAATTGGGCATTTCAAATTGGGGAGAAAATAATAAAAACTAATTGGCAACGACTAAGTTAAAAAAAAAACAAAATAAAAAACAATAATGATATCACCTCCTCATCCATTACAGCAATGTCCCATGCACAATAATGATATCACCGCCTCATCCATTACAGCAAGGTCAGTGCCATGCACAATAATGATATCACTGCCTCATCCATTACAGCAATGTCAGTGCCATGCACAATAATGATATCACTGCCTCATCCATTACAGCAATGTGACATGCACAATAATGATATCACCGTCTCATCCATTACAGCAATGTCAGTGCCATGCACAATAATGATATCACCGTCTCATCCATTACAGCAATGTCAGTGCCATGCACAATAATGATATCAGTGTCTCATCCATTACAGCATTGTCAGTGCCATGCACAATAATGATATCACTGCCTCATCCATTACAACAATGTAAGTGCCATGCACAATAATGATATCACTGCCTCATCCATTACAGCAATGTGCCATGCACAATAATGATATCACCGTCTCATACATTACAGCAATGTCAGTGCCATGCACAATAACATCACCCCCTCATGCATTACAGCAATGTGCCATGCACAATAATGATATCACCACCTCATCCATTACAGCAATGTGCCATGCACAATAATGATATCACCACCTCAACAATTACAGCAATGTCAGTGCCATGCACAATAATGATATCACCACCTCATCCATTACAGCAATGTCAGTGCCATGTACAATAATGATATCACCGCCTCATAAATTACAGCAATCTGCCATGCACAATAATGATATCATTGTCTCATCCATTAGAGCAATGTCAGTGCCATGCACAATAATGATATCACTGTCTCATCCATTACAGCAATGTCAGTGCCATGCACAATAATGATAACACTGCCTCATCCATTACAGCAATGTCAGTGCCATGCACAATAATGATATCACTGCCTCATCCATTACAGCAATGTGCCATGCACAATAATGATATCACCCCCTCATCCATTACAGCAATGTGCCATGCACAATAATGATATCACCACCTCATCCATTACAGCAATGTCAGTGCCATGCACAATAATGATATCACCGTCTCATCCATTACAGCAATGTCAGTGCCATGCACAATAATGATATCACTGTCTCATCCATTACAGCATTGTCAGTGCCATGCACTTTAATGATATCACTGTCTCATCCATTACAGCAATGTCAGTGCCATGCACAATAATGATATCACTGTCTCATCCATTACAGCAATGTCAGTGCCATGCACAATAATTATATCACTGCCTCATCCATTACAGCAATGTCAGTGCCATGCACAATAATGATATCACCGCCTCATCCATTACAGCAATGTGCCATGCACTATAATGATATCACCGCCTCATCCATTACAGCAATGTACCATGCACAATAATGATATCACTGTCTCATCCATTACAGCAATGTCAGTGCCAAGCACAATAATGATATCACCGCCTCATCCATTACAGCAATGTGCCATGCAAAATAATGATATCACCCCCTCATCCATTACAGCAATGTCAGTGCCATGCACAATAATGATATCACCGCCTCATCCATTACAGCAATGTGCCATGCACAATAATGATATCACTGTCTCATCCATTACAGCAATGTCAGTGCCATGCACAATAATGATATCACCGCCTCATCCATTACAGCAATGTCAGTGCCATGCACAATAATGATATCACCGCCTCATCCATTACAGCAATGTGCCATGCACAATAATGATATCACCGTCTCATCCATTACAGCAATGTCAGTGCCATGCACAATAATGATATCACCGTCTCATCCATTACAGCAATGTCAGTGCCATGTACAATAATGATATCACTGTCTCACCCATTAGAGCAATGTCAGTTCCATGCACAATAATGATATCACTGCCTCATCCATTACAGCAATGTCAGTGCCATGGACAATAATGATATCACTGCCTCATCCATTACAGCAATGTGCCATGCACAATAATGATATCACTGCCTCATCCATTACAGCAATGTCAGTGCCATGCACAATAATGATATCACTGGTGCTCCCGAGTGGCGCATCCAGTGAAAAGCACTCGCTAGAATGCAGGATGCGCTTTTTGCCTGGACGTCGGGAGTTCGAGTCCAGGCTATTCCACAGCCGACCGTGGATGGGATCTTCCAGGGGGCGGCACTCAATTGGCCGAGCGTCGCCCGGGGGGAGGGAGGGTTAGGTCGGCCAGGGTGTCCTCGGCTCACCGCGCACCAGCGACCCCTGTAGTCTGGCTGGGGGCCTGCAGACTTCCCTGTAAGCTGCCCAGAGCTGCATTGTCCTCCGACGCTGTAGCTGCACGGTGAGTCTGCAGCGTGTAAAGAAGCGGGCAGATGACAGCACACGCTTCGGAGGACAGCGTGTGTTCATCGTCGTCCCTCCCAAGTCAGCGCAGGGGTGGTAGCGGTGAGCTGAGCTTAAAAAACAATTGGGCATTTCAAATTGGGGAGAAAATAATAAAAACTAATTGGCAACGACTAAGTTAAAAAAAAAATAAAATAAAAAACAATAATGATATCACCTCCTCATCCATTACAGCAATGTCCCATGCACAATAATGATATCACCGCCTCATCCATTACAGCAAGGTCAGTGCCATGCACAATAATGATATCACTGCCTCATCCATTACAGCAATGTCAGTGCCATGCACAATAATGATATCACTGCCTCATCCATTACAGCAATGTGACATGCACAATAATGATATCACCGTCTCATCCATTACAGCAATGTCAGTGCCATGCACAATAATGATATCACCGTCTCATCCATTACAGCAATGTCAGTGCCATGCACAATAATGATATCAGTGTCTCATCCATTACAGCATTGTCAGTGCAATGCACAATAATGATATCACTGCCTCATCCATTACAACAATGTAAGTGCCATGCACAATAATGATATCACTGCCTCATCCATTACAGCAATGTGCCATGCACAATAATGATATCACCGTCTCATACGTTACAGCAATGTCAGTGCCATGCACAATAACATCACCCCCTCATGCATTACAGCAATGTGCCATGCACAATAATGATATCACCACCTCATCCATTACAGCAATGTGCCATGCACAATAATGATATCACCACCTCAACAATTACAGCAATGTCAGTGCCATGCACAATAATGATATCACCACCTCATCCATTACAGCAATGTCAGTGCCATGTACAATAATGATATCACCGCCTCATAAATTACAGCAATCTGCCATGCACAATAATGATATCATTGTCTCATCCATTAGAGCAATGTCAGTGCCATGCACAATAATGATATCACTGTCTCATCCATTACAGCAATGTCAGTGCCATGCACAATAATGATAACACTGCCTCATCCATTACAGCAATGTCAGTGCCATGCACAATAATGATATCACTGCCTCATCCATTACAGCAATGTGCCATGCACAATAATGATATCACCCCCTCATCCATTACAGCAATGTGCCATGCACAATAATGATATCACCACCTCATCCATTACAGCAATGTCAGTGCCATGCACAATAATGATATCACCGTCTCATCCATTACAGCAATGTCAGTGCCATGCACAATAATGATATCACTGTCTCATCCATTACAGCATTGTCAGTGCCATGCACTTTAATGATATCACTGTCTCATCCATTACAGCAATGTCAGTGCCATGCACAATAATGATATCACCGTCTCATCCATTACAGCAATGTCAGTGCCATGCACAATAATTATATCACTGCCTCATCCATTACAGCAATGTCAGTGCCATGCACAATAATGATATCACCGCCTCATCCATTACAGCAATGTGCCATGCACTATAATGATATCACCGCCTCATCCATTACAGCAATGTACCATGCACAATAATGATATCACTGTCTCATCCATTACAGCAATGTCAGTGCCAAGCACAATAATGATATCACCGCCTCATCCATTACAGCAATGTGCCATGCAAAATAATGATATCACCCCCTCATCCATTACAGCAATGTCAGTGCCATGCACAATAATGATATCACCGCCTCATCCATTACAGCAATGTGCCATGCACAATAATGATATCACTGTCTCATCCATTACAGCAATGTCAGTGCCATGCACAATAATGATATCACCGCCTCATCCATTACAGCAATGTCAGTGCCATGCACAATAATGATATCACCGCCTCATCCATTACAGCAATGTGCCATGCACAATAATGATATCACCGTCTCATCCATTACAGCAATGTCAGTGCCATGCACAATAATGATATCACCGTCTCATCCATTACAGCAATGTCAGTGCCATGTACAATAATGATATCACTGTCTCACCCATTACAGCAATGTCAGTTCCATGCACAATAATGATATCACTGCCTCATCCATTACAGCAATGTCAGTGCCATGCACAATAATGATATCACTGGTGCTCCCGAGTGGCGCATCCAGTGAAAAGCACTCGCTAGAATGCAGGATGCGCTTTTTGCCTGGACGTCGGGAGTTCGAGTCCAGGCTATTCCACAGCCGACCGTGGATGGGATCTTCCAGGGGGCGGCACTCAATTGGCCGAGCGTCGCCCGGGGGGAGGGAGGGTTAGGTCGGCCAGGGTGTCCTCGGCTCACCGCGCACCAGCGACCCCTGTAGTCTGGCTGGGGGCCTGCGGACTTCCCTGTAAGCTGCCCAGAGCTGCATTGTCCTCCGACGCTGTAGCTGCACGGTGAGTCTGCAGCGTGTAAAGAAGCGGGCAGATGACAGCACACGCTTCGGAGGACAGCGTGTGTTCATCGTCGTCCCTCCCAAGTCAGCGCAGGGGTGGTAGCGGTGAGCTGAGCTTAAAAAACAATTGGGCATTTCAAATTGGGGAGAAAATAATAAAAACTAATTGGCAACGACTAAGTTAAAAAAAAAACAAAATAAAAAACAATAATGATATCACCTCCTCATCCATTACAGCAATGTCCCATGCACAATAATGATATCACCGCCTCATCCATTACAGCAATGTGCCATGCACAATAATGATATCACCACCTCATTCATTACAGCAATGTCAGTGCCATGCACAATAATGATATCACTGCCTCATCCATTACAGCAATGTGACATGCACAATAATGATATCACCGTCTCATCCATTACAGCAATGTCAGTGCCATGCACAATAATGATATCACCGTCTCATCCATTACCGCAATGTCAGTGCCATGCACAATAATGATATCAGTGTCTCATCCATTACAGCATTGTCAGTGCCATGCACAATAATGATATCACTGCCTCATCCATTACAACAATGTAAGTGCCATGCACAATAATGATATCACTGCCTCATCCATTACAGCAATGTGCCATGCACAATAATGATATCACCGTCTCATACATTACAGCAATGTCAGTGCCATGCACAATAACATCACCCCCTCATGCATTACAGCAATGTGCCATGCACAATAATGATATCACCACCTCATCCATTACAGCAATGTGCCATGCACAATAATGATATCACTGCCTCATCCATTACAGCAATGTCAGTGTCATGCACAATAATGATTTCACCGCCTCATCCATTACAGCAATGTGCCATGCACAATAATGATATCACCCCCTCATCCATTACAGCAATGTCAGTGCCATGCACAATAATGATATCACCGCCTCATCCATTACAGCAATGTGCCATGCACAATAATGATATCACCGCCTCATCCATTACAGCAATGTGCCATGCACAATAATGATATCACCGCCTCATCCATTACAGCAATGTGCCATGCACAATAATGATATCACCCCCCTCATCCATTACAGCAATGTCAGTGCCATGCACAATAATGATATCACCGTCTCATCCATTACAGCAATGTCAGTGCCATGTACAATAATGATATCACCACCTCATTCATTACAGCAATGTCAGTGCCATGCACAATAATGATATCACCCCCTCATCCATTACAGCAATGTGCCATGCACAATAATGATATCAGTGTCTCATCCATTACAGCATTGTCAGTGCCATGCACAATAATGATATCACTGCCTCATCCATTACAACAATGTAAGTGCCATGCACAATAATGATATCACTGCCTCATCCATTACAGCAATGTGCCATGCACAATAATGATATCACCGTCTCATGCATTACAGCAATGTGCCATGCACAATAATGATATCACCACCTCATCCATTACAGCAATGTGCCATGCACAATAATGATATCACCACCTCAACAATTACAGCAATGTCAGTGCCATGCACAATAATGATATCACCGCCTCATCCATTACAGCAATGTGCCATGCACAATAATGATGTCACCGTCTCATCCATTACAGCATTGTCAGTGCCATGTACAATAATGATATCACCGCCTCATCCATTACAGCAATCTGCCATGCACAATAATGATATCACTGTCTCATCCATTACAGCAATGTCAGTGCCATGCACAATAATTATATCACTGTCTCATCCATTACAGCAATGTCAGTGCCATGCACAATAATGATAACACTGCCTCATCCATTACAGCAATGTCAGTGCCATGCACAATAATGATATCACTGCCTCATCCATTACAGCAATGTGCCATGCACAATAATGATATCACCCCCTCATCCATTACAGCAATGTGCCATGCACAATAATGATATTACCACCTCATCCATTACAGCAATGTCAGTGCCATGCACAATAATGATATTACCGTCTCATCCATTACAGCAATGTCAGTGCCATGTACAATAATTATATCACTGCCTAATCCATTACAGCAATGTGCCAGGCACAATAATGATATCACCTCCTCATCCATTACAGCAATGTCCCATGCACAATAATGATATCACCGCCTCATCCATTACAGCAATGTGCCATGCACAATAATGATATCACCACCTCATTCATTACAGCAATGTCAGTGCCATGCACAATAATGATATCACTGCCTCATCCATTACAGCAATGTGACATGCACAATAATGATATCACCACCTCATTCATTACAGCAATGTCAGTGCCATGCACAATAATGATATCACTGCCTCATCCATTACAGCAATGTCAGTGCCATGCACAATAATGATATCACTGCCTCATCCATTACAGCAATGTGACATGCACAATAATGATATCACCGTCTCATCCATTACAGCAATGTCAGTGCCATGCACAATAATGATATCACCGTCTCATCCATTACAGCAATGTCAGTGCCATGCACAATAATGATATCAGTGTCTCATCCATTACAGCATTGTCAGTGCCATGCACAATAATGATATCACTGCCTCATCCATTACAACAATGTAAGTGCCATGCACAATAATGATATCACTGCCTCATCCATTACAGCAATGTGCCATGCACAATAATGATATCACCGTCTCATACATTACAGCAATGTCAGTGCCATGCACAATAACATCACCCCCTCATGCATTACAGCAATGTGCCATGCACAATAATGATATCACCACCTCATCCATTACAGCAATGTGCCATGCACAATAATGATATCACCATCTCAACAATTACAGCAATGTCAGTGCCATGCACAATAATGATATCACCACCTCATCCATTACAGCAATGTCAGTGCCATGTACAATAATGATATCACCGCCTCATAAATTACAGCAATCTGCCATGCACAATAATGATATCATTGTCTCATCCATTACAGCAATGTCAGTGCCATGCACAATAATGATATCACTGTCTCATCCATTACAGCAATGTCAGTGCCATGCACAATAATGATAACACTGCCTCATCCATTACAGCAATGTCAGTGCCATGCACAATAATGATATCACTGCCTCATCCATTACAGCAATGTGCCATGCACAATAATGATATCACCCCCTCATCCATTACAGCAATGTGCCATGCACAATAATGATATCACCACCTCATCCATTACAGCAATGTCAGTGCCATGCACAATAATGATATCACCGTCTCATCCATTACAGCAATGTCAGTGCCATGCACAATAATGATATCACTGTCTCATCCATTACAGCAATGTCAGTGCCATGCACAATAATGATATCACTGTCTCATCCATTACAGCAATGTCAGTGCCATGCACAATAATGATATCACCGTCTCATCCATTACAGCAATGTCAGTGCCATGCACAATAATTATATCACTGCCTCATCCATTACAGCAATGTCAGTGCCATGCACAATAATGATATCACCGCCTCATCCATTACAGCAATGTGCCATGCACAATAATGATATCACCGCCTCATCCATTACAGCAATGTACCATGCACAATAATGATATCACTGTCTCATCCATTACAGCAATGTCAGTGCCAAGCACAATAATGATTTCACCGCCTCATCCATTACAGCAATGTGCCATGCAAAATAATGATATCACCCCCTCATCCATTACAGCAATGTCAGTGCCATGCACAATAATGATATCACCGCCTCATCCATTACAGCAATGTGCCATGCACAATAATGATATCACTGTCTCATCCATTACAGCAATGTCAGTGCCATGCACAATAATGATATCACCGCCTCATCCATTACAGCAATGTCAGTGCCATGCACAATAATGATATCACCGCCTCATCCATTACAGCAATGTCAGTGCCATGCACAATAATGATATCACCGCCTCATCCATTACAGCAATCTGCCATGCACAATAATGATATCACTGTCTCATCCATTACAGTAATGTCAGTGCCATGCACAATAATGATATCACCGTCTCATCCATTACAGCAATGTCAGTGCCATGCACAATAATAATATCACTGTCTCATCCATTACAGCATTGTTAATGCCATGCACAATAATGATAACACCGCCTCATCCATTACAGCAATGTGCCATGCACAATAATGATATCACCGCCTCATCCATTACAGCAATGTGCCATGCACAATAATGATATCACCGCCTCATCCATTACAGCAATGTCCCATGCACAATAATGATATCACCGCCTCATCCATTACAGCAATGTGCTATGCACAATAATGATATCACCGTCTCATCAATTACAGCAATGTCAGTGCCATGCACAATAATGATATCACCGTCTCATCCATTACAGCAATGTCAGTGCCAGGCACAATAATGATATCACTGTCTCATCCATTACAGCAATGTCAGTGCCAGGCACAATAATTATATCACTGCCTCATCCATAACAGCAATGTCAGTGCCATGCACAATAATGATATCACCGCCTCATCCATTACAGCAATGTGCCATGCACAATAAAGTTATCACTGTCTCATCCATTACAGCAATGCCAGTGCCATGCACAATAATGATATCACCGCCTCATCCATTACAGCAATGTGCTATGCAGAATAATGATATCACCGTCTCATCCATTACAGCAATGTCAGTGCCATGCACAATAATGATATCACCGTCTCATCCATTACAGCAATGTCAGTGCCATGTACAATAATGATATCACTGTCTCATCCATTACAGCAATGTTAGTGCCATGCACAATAATGACAACACCGCCTCATCCATTACAGCAATGTGCCATGCACAATAATGATATCACCGCCTCATCCATTACAGCAATGTGCCATGCACAAAAATGATATCACTGTCTCATCCATTACAGCAATGTCAGTGCCAGGCACAATAATTATATCACTGCCTCATCCATAACAGCAATGTCAGTTCCATGCACAATAATGATATCACTGCCTCATCCATTACAGCAATGTCAGTGCCATGCACAATAAGGATATCACTGCCTCATCCATTACAGCAATGTGCCATGCACAATAATGATATCACTGCCTCATCCATTACAGCAATGTCAGTGCCATGCACAATAATGATATCACTGGTGCTCCCGAGTGGCGCATCCAGTGAAAAGCACTCGCTAGAATGCAGGATGCGCTTATTGTCTGGACGTCGCGAGTTCGAGTCCAGGCTATTCCACAGCCGACCGTGGATGGGAGCTTCCAGGGGGCGGCACTCAATTGGCCGAGCGTCGCCCGGGGGGAGGGAGGGTTAGGTCGGCCAGGGTGTCCTCGGCTCACCGCGCACCAGCGACCCCTTTAGTCTGGCTGGGGGCCTGCGGACTTCCCTGTAAGCTGCCCAGAGCTGCATTGTCCTCCGACGCTGTAGCTGCACGGTGAGTCTGCAGCGTGTAAAGAAGCGGGCAGATGACAGCACACGCTTCGGAGGACAGCGTGTGTTCATCGTCGTCCCTCCCAAGTCAGCGCAGGGGTGGTAGCGGTGAGCTGAGCTTAAAAAACAATTGGGCATTTCAAATTGGGGAGAAAATAATAAAAACTAATTGGCAACGACTAAGTTAGAAAAAAACAAAAAAAAAAAACAATAATGATATCACTGCCTCATCCATTACAGCAATGTGCCATGCACAATAATGATATCACCGTCTCATCCATTAGAGTAATGTCAGTGCCATGCACAATAATGATATCACCACCTCATCCATTACAGCAATGTCAGTGCCATGTACAATAATGATATCACTGTCTCATCCATTACAGCAATGTCAGTTCCATGCACAATAATGATATCACTGCCTCATCCATTACAGCAATGTCAGTGCCATGCACAATAATGATATCACCGTCTCATCCATTACAGCAATGTCAGTGCAATGCACAATAATTATATCACTGCCTCATCCATTACAGCAATGTCAGTGCCATGCACAATAATGATATCACCACCTCATCCATTACAGCAATGTCAGTGCCATGCACAATAATGATATCACCGCCTCATCCATTACAGCAATGTGCCATGCACAATAATGATATCACCGCCTCATCCATTACAGCAATGTTCCATGCACAATAATGATATCACCCCCTCATCCATTACAGCAATGTCAGTGCCATGCACAATAATGATATCACCGCCTCATCCATTACAGCAATGTGCCATGCACAATAATGATATCACTGTCTCATCCATTACAGCAATGTCAGTGCCATGCACAATAATGATATCACCGCCTCATCCATTACAGCAATGCCAGTGCCATGCACAATAATGATATCACCGTCTCATCCATTACAGCAATGTCAGTGCCATGTACAATAATGATATCACTGTCTCATCCATTACAGCAATGTCAGTTCCATGCACAATAATGATATCACTGCCTCATCCATTACAGCAATGTCAGTGCCATGCACAATAATGATATCACTGCCTCATCCATTACAGCAATGTGCCATGCACAATAATGATATCACTGCCTCATCCATTACAGCAATGTCAGTGCCATGCACAATAATGATACCACTGGTGCTCCCGAGTGGCGCATCCAGTAAAAAGCACTCGCTAGAATGCAGGATGCGCTTATTGCCTGGACGTCGCGAGTTCGAGTCCAGGCTATTCCACAGCCGACCGTGGATGGGAGCTTCCAGGGGGCGGCACTCAATTGGCCGAGCGTCGCCCCGGGGGAGGGAGGGTTAGGTCGGCCAGGGTGTCCTCGGCTCACCGCGCACCAGCGACCCCTGTAGTCTGCCCGGGCGCCTGCGGGCTTGCCTGTAAGCTGCCCAGAGCTGCATTGTCCTCCGACGCTGTAGCTCTGAGGCAGCTGCAGCGTGAGTCTGCAGCGTGTAAAGAAGCGGGCAGCTGACAGCACAATCTTCGGAGGACAGCGTGTGTTCATCTTCACCCCTCCCAAATCAGCGCAGGGGTGGTAACAGTGAGCTGAGCCTAAAAAACAATTGGGCATTTCAAATTGGGGAGAAAATAATAATAATATGTTAAAAAAACAAAAAAAAAACAATAATGATATCAATGCCTCATCCATTACAGCAATGTCAGTGCCATGCACAATAATGATATCACCCCCTCATCCATTACAGCAATGTGCCATGCACAATAATGATATCACCGTCTCATCCATTACAGCAATGTCAGTGCCATGCACAATAATGATATCACCGCCTCATCCATTACAGCAATCTGCCATGCACAATAATGATATCACTGTCTCATCCATTACAGCAATGTCAGTGCCATGCACAATAATGATATCACCGTCTCATCCATTACAGCAATGTCAGTGCCATGCACAATAATGATATCACTGTCTCATCCATTACAGCAATGTTAATGCCTTGCACAATAATGATAACACCGCCTCATCCATTACAGCAATGTGCCATGCACAATAAAGATATCACCGCCTCATCCATTACAGCAATGTGCCATGCACAATAATTATATCACCGCCTCATCCATTACAGCAATGTGCCATGCACAATAATGATATCACCCCCTCATCCATTACAGCAATGTCAGTGCCATGCACAATAATGATATCACCGCCTCATCCATTACAGCAATGTGCCATGCACAATAATGATATCACCCCCTCATCCATTACAGCAATGTCAGTGCCATGCACAATAATGATATCACCGCCTCATCCATTACAGCAATGTGCCATGCACAATAAAGATATCACTGTCTCATCCATTACAGCAATGCCAGTGCCATGCACAATAATGATATCACCGCCTCATCCATTACAGCAATGTGCTATGCACAATAATGATATCACCGTCTCATCCATTACAGCAATGTCAGTGCCATGCACAATAATGATATCACCGTCTCATCCATTACAGCAATGTCAGTGCCATGTACAATAATGATATCACTGTCTCATCCATTACAGCAATGTTAGTGCCATGCACAATAATGACAACACCGCCTCATCCATTACAGCAATGTGCCATGCACAATAATGATATCACCGCCTCATCCATTACAGCAATGTGCCATGCACAATAATAATATCACTGTCTCATCCATTACAGCAATGTCAGTGCCAGGCACAATAATTATATCACTGCCTCATCCATAACAGCAATGTCAGTGCCATGCACAATAATGATATCACTGCCTCATCCATTACAGCAATGTGCCATGCACAATAATGATATCACTGCATCATCCATTACAGCAATGTCAGTGCCATGCACAATAATGATATCACCGTCTCAACCATTACAGCAATGTCAGTGCCATGCACAATAATTATATCACTGCCTCATCCATTACAGCAATGTCAGTGCCATGCACAATAATGATATCACCGTCTCATCCATTACAGCAATGTCAGTGCCATGCACAATAATTATATCACTGCCTCATCCATTACAGCAATGTCAGTGCCATGCACAATAATGATATCACCGCCTCATCCATTACAGCAATGTGCCATGCACAATAATGATATCACCGCCTCATCCATTACAGCAATGTCAGTGCCAAGCACAATAATGATATCACCGCCTCATCCATTACAGCAATGTGCCATGCAAAATAATGATATCACCGCCTCATCCATTACAGCAATGTGCCATGCAAAATAATGATATCACCCCCTCATCCATTACAGCAATGTCAGTGCCATGCACAATAATGATATCACCGCCTCATCCATTACAGCAATGTGCCATGCACAATAATGATATCACTGTCTCATCCATTACAGCAATGTCAGTGCCATGCACAATAATGATATCACCGAATCATCCATTACAGCAATGTGCCATGCACAATAATGATATCACTGTCTCATCCATTACAGCAATGTCAGTGCCATGCACAATAATGATATCACCGCCTCATCCATTACAGCAATGTGCCATGCACAATAATGATATCACCGTCTCATCCATTACAGCAATGTCAGTGCCATGCACAATAATGATATCACCGTCTCATCCATTACAGCAATGTCAGTGCCATGTACAATAATGATATCACTGTCTCATCCATTACAGCAATGTCAGTTCCATGCACAATAATGATATCACTGCCTCATCCATTACAGCAATGTCAGTGCCATGCACAATAATGATATCACTGCCTCATCCATTACAGCAATGTGCCATGCACAATAATGATATCACTGCCTCATCCATTACAGCAATGTCAGTGCCATGCACAATAATGATATCACTGGTGCTCCCGAGTGGCGAATCCAGTGAAAAGCACTCTCTAGAGTGCAGGATGCGCTTATTGCCTGGACGTCGCGAGTTCGAGTCCAGGCTATTCCACAGCCGACCGTGGATGGGAGCTTCCAGGGGGCGGCACTCAATTGGCCGAGCGTCGCCCGGGGGGAGGGAGGGTTAGGTCGGCCAGGGTGTCCTCGGCTCACCGCGCACCAGCGACCCCTGTAGTCTGGCTGGGGGCCTGCGGACTTCCCTGTAAGCTGCCCAGAGCTGCATTGTCCTCCGACGCTGTAGCTGCACGATGAGTCTGCAGCGTGTAAAGAAGCGGGCAGATGACAGCACACGCTTCGGAGGACAGCGTTTGTTCATCGTCGTCCCTCCCAAGTCAGCGCAGGGGTGGTAGCGGTGAGCTGAGCTTAAAAAACAATTGGGCATTTCAAATTGGGGAGAAAATAATAAAAACTAATTGGCAACGACTAAGTTAAAAAAAACAAAAAAAAAACAATAATGATATCACTGCCTCATCCATTACAGCAATGTGCCATGCACAATAATGATATCACCACCTCATCCATTACAGCAATGTCAGTGCCATGTACAATAATGATATCACTGTCTCATCCATTACAGCAATGTCAGTTCCATGCACAATAATGATATCACTGCCTCATCCATTACAGCAATGTCAGTGCCATGCACAATAATGATATCACCGTCTCATCCATTACAGCAATGTCAGTGCAATGCACAATAATTATATCACTGCCTCATCCATTACAGCAATGTCAGTGCCATGCAAAATAATGATATCACCACCTCATCCATTACAGCAATGTCAGTGCCATGCACAATAATGATATCACCGCCTCATCCATTACAGCAATGTGCCATGCACAATAATGATATCACCGCCTCATCCATTACAGCAATGTTCCATGCACAATAATGATATCACCCCCTCATCCATTACAGCAAAGTCAGTGCCATGCACAATAATGATATCACCGCCTCATCCATTACAGCAATGTGCCATGCACAATAATGATATCACTGTCTCATCCATTACAGCAATGTCAGTGCCATGCACAATAATGATATCACCGCCTCATCCATTACAGCAATGTGCCATGCACAATAATGATATCATCGTCTCATCCATTACAGCAATGTCAGTGCCATGCACAATAATGATATCACCGTCTCATCCATTACAGCAATGTCAGTGCCATGTACAATAATGATATCACTGTCTCATCCATTACATCAATGTCAGTGCCAAGCACAATAATGATATCACCGCCTCATCCATTACAGCAATGTGCCATGCACAATAATGATATCACTGCCTCATCCATTACAGCAATGTCAGTGCCATGCACAATAATGATATCACTGGTGCTCCCGAGTGGCGCATCCAGTAAAAAGCACTCGCTAGAGTGCAGGATGCGCTTATTGCCTGGACGTCGCGAGTTTGAGTCCAGGCTATTCCACAGCCGACCGTGGATGGGAGATTCCAGGGGGCGGCACTCAATTGGCCGAGCGTCGCCCGGGGGGAGGGAGGGTTA
Organism: Acipenser ruthenus; assembly: GCF_902713425.1. NCBI lineage: Eukaryota > Metazoa > Chordata > Actinopteri > Acipenseriformes > Acipenseridae > Acipenser > Acipenser ruthenus. The sequence goes on along the minus strand of NW_026708417.1, from coordinate 11,800 downwards.
GGTCGGCCAGGGTGTCCTCGGCTCACCGCGCACCAGCGACCCCTGTAGTCTGCCCGGGCGCCTGCGGGCTTGCCTGTAAGCTGCCCAGAGCTGCATTGTCCTCCGACGCTGTAGCTCTGAGGCAGCTGCAGCGTGAGTTTGCAGCGTGTAAAGAAGCGGGCAGCTGACAGCACAATCTTCGGAGGACAGCGTGTGTTCATCTTCACCCCTCCCAAATCAGCGCAGGGGTGGTAACAGTGAGCTGAGCCTAAAAAACAATTGGGCATTTCAAATTGGGGAGAAAATAATAAAAACTAATTGGCAACGAATAAGTTAAAAAAAAAAAAAAAAAAACAATAATGATATCACTGCCTCATCCATTACAGCAATGTCAGTGCCATGCACAATAATGATATCACCCCCTCATCCATTACAGCAATGTGCCATGCACAATAATGATATCACCGTCTCATCCATTACAGCAATGTCAGTGCCATGCACAATAATGATATCACCGCCTCATCCATTACAGAAATCTGCCATGCACAATAATGATATCACTGTCTCATCCATTACAGCAATGTCAGTGCCATGCACAATAATGATATCACTGTCTCATCCATTACAGCAATGTTAATGCCATGCACAATAATGATAACACCGCCTCATCCATTACAGGAATGTGCCATGCACAATAATGATATCACCGCCTCATCCATTACAGCAATGTGCCATGCACAATAATGATATCACCGCCTCATCCATTACAGCAATGTGCCATGCACAATAATGATATCACCGCCTCATCCATTACAGCAATGTGCCATGCACAATAATGATATCACCGCCTCATCCATTACACCAATGTGCCATGCACAATAAAGATATCACTGTCTCATACATTACAGCAATGCCAGTGCCATGCACAATAATGATATCACCGCCTCATCCATTACAGCAATGTGCTATGCACAATAATGATATCACAGTCTCATCCATTACAGCAATGTCAGTGCCATGCACAATAATGATATCACCGTCTCATCCATTACAGCAATGTCAGTGCCATGTACAATAATGATATCACTGTCTCATCCATTACAGCAATGTTAGTGCCATGCACAATAATGACAACACCGCCTCATCCATTACAGCAATGTGCCATGCACAATAATGATATCACCGCCTCATCCATTACAGCAATGTGCCATGCACAATAATGATATCACTGTCTCATCCATTACAGCAATGTCAGTGCCAGGCACAATAATTATATCACTGCCTCATCCATAACAGCAATGTCAGTGCCATGCACAATAATGATATCACTGCCTCATCCATTACAGCAATGTGCCATGCACAATAATGATATCACTGCATCATCCATTACAGCAATGTCAGTGCCATGCACAATAATGATATCACCGTCTCAACCATTACAGCAATGTCAGTGCCATGCACAATAATTATATCACTGCCTCATCCATTACAGCAATGTCAGTGCCATGCACAATAATGATATCACCGTCTCATCCATTACAGCAATGTCAGTGCCATGCACAATAATTATATCACTGCCTCATCCATTACAGCAATGTGCCATGCACAATAATGATATCACCGCCTCATCCATTACAGCAATGTGCCATGCACAATAATGATATCACCGTCTCATCCATTACAGCAATGTCAGTGCAATGCACAATAATGATATCACCGTCTCATCCATTACAGCAATGTCAGTGCCATGTACAATAATGATATCACTGTCTCATCCATTACAGCAATGTCAGTGCCAAGCACAATAATGATATCACCGCCTCATCCATTACAGCAATGTGCCATGCACAATAATGATATCACTGCCTCATCCATTACAGCAATGTCAGTGCCATGCACAATAATGATATCACTGGTGCTCCCGATGGCGCATCCAGTAAAAAGCACTCGCTAGAGTGCAGGATGCGCTTATTGCCTGGACGTCGCGAGTTTGAGTCCAGGCTATTCCACAGCCGACCGTGGATGGGAGATTCCAGGGGGAGGCACTCAATTGGCCGAGCGTCGCCCGGGGGGAGGGAGGGTTAGGTCGGCCAGGGTGTCCTCGGCTCACCGCGCACCAGCGACCCCTGTAGTCTGGCTGGGGGCATGCGGGCTTGCCTGTAAGCTGCCCAGAGCTGCATTGTCCTCCGACGCTGTAGCTCTGAGGCAGCTGCAGCGTGAGTCTGCAGCGTGTAAAGAAGCGGGCAGCTGACAGCACAATCTTCGGAGGACAGCGTGTGTTCATCTTCACCCCTCCCAAATCAGCGCAGGGGTGGTAACAGTGAGCTGAGCCTAAAAAACAATTGGGCATTTCAAATTGGGGAGAAAATAATAAAAACTAATTGGCAACGAATAAGTTAAAAAAAAAAACAAAAACAATAATGATATCACTGCCTCATCCATTACAGCAATGTCAGTGCCATGCACAATAATGATATCACCGCCTCATCCATTACAGAAATCTGCCATGCACAATAATGATATCACTGTCTCATCCATTACAGCAATGTCAGTGCCATGCACAATAATGATATCACCGTCTCATCCATTACAGCAATGTCAGTGCCATGCACAATAATGATATCACTGTCTCATCCATTACAGCAATGTTAATGCCATGCACAATAATGATAACACCGCCTCATCCATTACAGCAATGTGCCATGCACAATAATGATATCACCGCCTCATCCATTACAGCAATGTGCCATGCACAATAATGATATCACCGCCTCATCCATTACAGCAATGTGCCACGCACAATAATGATATCACCGCCTCATCCATTACAGCAATGTGCCATGCACAATAATGATATCACCGCCTCATCCATTACAGCAATGTGCCATGCACAATAAAGATATCACTGTCTCATCCATTACAGCAATGTCAGTGCCAGTCACAATAATTATATCACTGCCTCATCCATAACAGCAATGTCAGGGCCATGCACAATAATGATATCACTGCCTCATCCATTACAGCAATGTCAGTGCCATGCACAATAATGATATCACCGTCTCAACCATTACAGCAATGTCAGTGCCATGCACAATAATTATATCACTGCCTCATTCATTACAGCAATGTCAGTGCCATGCACAATAATGATATCACCGCCTCATCCATTACAGCAATGTGCCATGCACAATAATGATATCACCGCCTCATCCAATACAGCAATGTCAGTGCCAAGCACAATAATGATATCACCGCCTCATCCATTACAGCAATGTGCCATGCAAAATAATGATATCACCGCCTCATCCATTACAGCAATGTGCCATGCAAAATAATGATATCACCCCCTCATCCATTACAGCAATGTCAGTGGCATGCACAATAATGATATCACCGCCTCATCCATTACAGCAATGTGCCATGCACAATAATGATATCACCGCCTCATCCATTACAGCAATGTGCCATGCACAATAATGATATCACTGTCTCATCCATTACAGCAATGTCAGTGCCATGCACAATAATGATATCACCGCCTCATCCATTACAGCAATGTGCCATGCACAATAATGATATCACCGTCTCATCCATTACAGCAATGTCAGTGCCATGCACAATAATGATATCACCGTCTCATCCATTACAGCAATGTCAGTGCCATGTACAATAATGATATTACTGTCTCATCCATTACAGCAATGTCAGTTCCATGCACAATAATGATATCACTGCCTCATCCATTACAGCAATGTCAGTGCCATGCACAATAATGATATCACTGCCTCATCCATTACAGCAATGTGCCATGCACAATGATGATATCACTGCCTCATCCATTACAGCAATGTCAGTGCCATGCACAATAATGATATCACTGGTGCTCCCGAGTGGCGCATCCAGTGAAAAGCACTCGCTAGAATGCAGGATGCGCTTATTGCCTGGACGTCGCGAGTTCGAGTCCAGGCTATTCCACAGCCGACCGTGGATGGGATCTTCCAGGGGGCGGCACTCAATTGGCCGAGCGTCGCCCGGGGGGAGGGAGGGTTAGGTCGGCCAGGGTGTCCTCGGCTCACCGCGCACCAGCGACCCCTGTAGTCTGGCTGGGGGCCTGCGGACTTCCCTGTAAGCTGCCCAGAGCTGCATTGTCCTCCGACGCTGTAGCTGCACGGTGAGTCTGCAGCGTGTAAAGAAGCGGGCAGATGACAGCACACGCTTCGGAGGACAGCGTGTGTTCATCGTCGTCCCTCCCAAGTCAGCGCAGGGGTGGTAGCGGTGAGCTGAGCTTAAAAAACAATTCGGCATTTCAAATTGGGGATAAAATAATAAAAACTAATTGGCAACGACTAAGTAAAAAAAAAACAAAAAAAAACAATAATGATATCACTGCCTCATCCATTACAGCAATGTGCCATGCACAATAATGATATCACCGTCTCATACATTACAGCAATGTCAGTGCCATGCACAATAACATCACCCCCTCATGCATTACAGCAATGTGCCATGCACAATAATGATATCACCACCTCATCCATTACAGCAATGTGCCATGCACAATAATGATATCACCACCTCAACAATTACAGCAATGTCAGTGCCATGCACAATAATGATATCACTGCCTCATCCATTACAGCAATGTGCCATGCACAATAATGATGTCACCGTCTCATCCATTACAGCAATGTCAGTGCCATGCACAATAATGATATCACCACCTCATCCATTACAGCAATGTCAGTGCCATGTACAATAATGATATCACCGCCTCATCCATTACAGCAATCTGCCATGCACAATAATGATATCACTGTCTAATCCATTACAGCAATGTCAGTGCCATGCACAATAATGATATCACTGTATCATCCATTACAGCAATGTCAGTGCCATGCACAATAATGATAACACTGCCTCATCCATTACAGCAATGTCAGTGCCATGTACAATAATGATATCACCGCCTCATCCATTACAGCAATCTGCCATGGACAATAATGATATCACTGTCTCATCCATTACAGCAATGTCAGTGCCATGCACAATAATGATATCACTGTCTCATCCATTACAGCAATGTCAGTGCCATGCACAATAATGATATCACTGCCTCATCCCTTACAGCAATGTGCCATGCACAATAATGATATCACCACCTCATCCATTACAGCAATGTCAGTGCCATGCACAATAATGATATCACCGCCTCATCCATTACAGCAATGTGCCATGCACAATAATGATATCACCGCCTCATCCATTACAGCAATGTGCCATGCACAATAATGATATCACCCCTCATCCATTACAGCAATGTCAGTGCCATGCACAATAATGATATCACCGCCTCATCCATTACAGCAATGTTCCATGCACAATAATGATATCACCCCCTCATCCATTACAGCAATGTCAGTGCCATGCACAATAATGATATCACCGCCTCATCCATTACAGCAATGTGCCATGCACAATAATGATATCACTGTCTCATCCATTACAGCAATGTCAGTGCCATGCACAATAATGATATCTCCGCCTCATCCATTACAGCAATGTGCCATGCACAATAATGATATCACCGTCTCATCCATTACAGCAATGTCAGTGCCATGCACAATAATGATATCACCGTCTCATCCATTACAGCAATGTCAGTGCCATGCACAATAATGATATCACCGTCTCATCCATTACAGCAATGTTAGTGCCATGTACAATAATGATATCACTGTCTCATACATTACAGCAATGTCAGTTCCATGCACAATAATGATATCACTGCCTCATCCATTACAGCAATGTCAGTGCCATGAACAATAATGATATCACCGTCTCATCCATTACAGCAATGTCAGTGCCATGCACAATAATGATATCACCGCCTCATCCATTACAGCAATGTGCCATGCACAATAATGATATCACCACCTCATTCATTACAGCAATGTCAGTGCCATGCACAATAATGATATCACTGCCTCATCCATTACAGCAATGTGACATACACAATAATGATATCACCGTCTCATCCATTACAGCAATGTCAGTGCCATGCACAATAATGATATCAGTGTCTCATCCATTACAGCATTGTCAGTGCCATGCACAATAATGATATCACCCCCCTCATCCATTACAACAATGTAAGTGCCATGCACAATAATGATATCACTGCCTCATCCATTACAGCAATGTCAGTGCCATGCACAATAACATCACCCCCTCATGCATTACAGCAATGTGCCATGCACAATAATGATATCACCACCTCATCCATTACAGCAATGTGCCATGCACAATAATGATATCACCGTCTCATACATTACAGCAATGTCAGTGCCATGCACAATAACATCACCCCCTCATGCATTACAGCAATGTGGCATGCACAATAATGATATCACCACCTCATCCATTACAGCAATGTGCCATGCACAATAATGATATCACCACCTCAACAATTACAGCAATGTCAGTGCCATGCACAATAATGATATCACTGCCTCATCCATTACAGCAATGTGCCATGCACAATAATGATGTCACCGTCTCATCCATTACAGCAATGTCAGTGCCATGCACAATAATGATATCACCACCTCATCCATTACAGCAATGTCAGTGCCATGTACAATAATGATATCACCGCCTCATCCATTACAGCAATCTGCCATGCACAATAATGATATCACTGTCTCATCCATTACAGCAATGTCAGTGCCATGCACAATAATGATATCACTGTCTCATCCATTACAGCAATGTCAGTGCCATGCACAATAATGATAACACTGCCTCATCCATTACAGCAATGTCAGTGTCATGTACAATAATGATATCACCGCCTCATCCATTACAGCAATCTGCCATGGACAATAATGATATCACTGTCTCATCCATTACAGCAATGTCAGTGCCATGCACAATAATGATATCACTGTCTCATCCATTACAGCAATGTCAGTGCCATGCACAATAATGATATCACTGCCTCATCCATTACAGCAATGTGCCATGCACAATAATGATATCACCGCCTCATCCATTACAGCAATGTGCCATGCACAATAATGATATCACCGCCTCATCCATTACAGCAATGTGCCATGCACAATAATGATATCACCCCTCATCCATTACAGCAATGTCAGTGTCATGCACAATAATGATATCACCGCCTCATCCATTACAGCAATGTTCCATGCACAATAATGATATCACCCCCCTCATCCATTACAGCAATGTCAGTGCCATGCACAATAATGATATCACCGCCTCATCCATTACAGCAATGTGCCATGCACAATAATGATATCACTGTCTCATCCATTACAGCAATGTCAGTGCCATGCACAATAATGATATCACCACCTCATCCATTACAGCAATGTCAGTGCCATGCACAATAATGATATCACCACCTCATCCATTACAGCAATGTCAGTGCCATGCACAATAATGATATCACTGCCTCATCCATTACAGCAATGTTAGTGCCATGTACAATAATGATATCACTGTCTCATACATTACAGCAACGTCAGTTCCATGCACAATAATGATATCACTGCCTCATCCATTACAGCAATGTCAGTGCCATGAACAATAATGATATCACCGTCTCATCCATTACAGCAATGTCAGTGCCATGCACAATAATGATATCACCGCCTCATCCATTACAGCAATGTGCCATGCACAATAATGATATCACCACCTCATTCATTACAGCAATGTCAGTGCCATGCACAATAATGATATCACTGCCTCATCCATTACAGCAATGTGACATACACAATAATGATATCACCGTCTCATCCATTACAGCAATGTCAGTGCCATGCACAATAATGATATCAGTGTCTCATCCATTACAGCATTGTCAGTGCCATGCACAATAATGATATCACCCCCTCATCCATTACAACAATGTAAGTGCCATGCACAATAATGATATCACTGCCTCATCCATTACAGCAATGTCAGTGCCATGCACAATAACATCACCCCCTCATGCATTACAGCAATGTGCCATGCACAATAATGATATCACCACCTCATCCATTACAGCAATGTGCCATGCACAATAATGATATCACCGTCTCATACATTACAGCAATGTCAGTGCCATGCACAATAACATCACCCCCTAATGCATTACAGCAATGTGGCATGCACAATAATGATATCACCACCTCATCCATTACAGCAATGTGCCATGCACAATAATGATATCACCACCTCAACAATTACAGCAATGTCAGTGCCATGCACAATAATGATATCACTGCCTCATCCATTACAGCAATGTGCCATGCACAATAATGATGTCACCGTCTCATCCATTACAGCAATGTCAGTGCCATGCACAATAATGATATCACCACCTCATCCATTACAGCAATGTCAGTGCCATGTACAATAATGATATCACCGCCTCATCCATTACAGCAATCTGCCATGCACAATAATGATATCACTGTCTCATCCATTACAGCAATGTCAGTGCCATGCACAATAATGATATCACTGTCTCATCCATTACAGCAATGTCAGTGCCATGCACAATAATGATAACACTGCCTCATCCATTACAGCAATGTCAGTGTCATGTACAATAATGATATCACCGCCTCATCCATTACAGCAATCTGCCATGGACAATAATGATATCACTGTCTCATCCATTACAGCAATGTCAGTGCCATGCACAATAATGATATCACTGCCTCATCCATTACAGCAATGTGCCATGCACAATAATGATATCACCGCCTCATCCATTACAGCAATGTGCCATGCACAATAATGATATCACCGCCTCATCCATTACAGCAATGTGCCATGCACAATAATGATATCACCCCTCATCCATTACAGCAATGTCAGTGTCATGCACAATAATGATATCACCGCCTCATCCATTACAGCAATGTTCCATGCACAATAATGATATCACCCCCTCATCCATTACAGCAATGTCAGTGCCATGCACAATAATGATATCACCGCCTCATCCATTACAGCAATGTGCCATGCACAATAATGATATCACTGTCTCATCCATTACAGCATTGTCAGTGCCATGCACAATAATGATATCACCACCTCATCCATTACAGCAATGTCAGTGCCATGCACAATAATGATATCACTGCCTCATCCATTACAGCAATGTGCCATGCACAATAATGATTTCACCGTCTCATACATTACAGCAATGTCAGTGCCATGCACAATAACATCACCCACTCATGCATTACAGCAATGTGCCATGCACAAAAATGATATCACCACCTCATCCATTACAGCAATGTGCCATGCACAATAATGATATCACCACCTCATCCATTACAGCAATGTTAGTGCCATGCACAATAATGATATCACCGCCTCATCCATTACAGCAATGTGCCATGCACAATAATGATATCACCGTCTCATCCATTACAGCAATGTCAGTGCCATGCACAATAATGATATCACCACCTCATTCATTACAGCAATGTCAGTGCCATGCACAATAATGATATCACTGCCTCATCCAATACAGCAATGTGCCAAGCACAATAATGATATCACCACTTCATCCATTACAGCAATGTCAGTGCCATGCACAATAATGTTATCACCGCCTCATCCATTACAGCAGTGTGCCATGCACAATAATGATATTACCCGCCTCATCCATTACAGTAATCTGCCATGCACAATAATGATATCACTGTCTCATCCATTACAGCAATGTCAGTGCCATGCACAATAATGATATCACCACCTCATCCATTACAGCAATGTCAGTGCCATGCACAATAATGATATCACCACCTCATCCATTACAGCAATGTCAGTGCCATGCACAATAATGATATCAGCGCCTCATCCATTACAGCAATCTGCCATGCACAATAATGATATCACTGTCTCATCCATTACAGCAATGTCAGTGCCATGCACAATAATGATATCACCGTCTCATCCATTACAGCAATGTCAGTGCCATGCAAAATAATGATATCACTGTCTCATCTATTACAGCAATATTAGTGTCATGCACAATAATGATAACACCGCCTCACCCATTACAGCAATGTGCTATGCACAATAATGATATCACCGCCTCATCCATTACAGCAATGTGCCATGCACAATAATGATATCACTGTGTCATCCATTACAGCAATGCCAGTGCCATGCACAATAATTATATCACAGCCTCATCCATTACAGCAATGTCAGTGCCATGCACAATAATGATATCACTGCCTCATCCATTACAGCAATGTGCCATGCACAATAATGATATCACCGCCTCATCCATTACAGCAATGTGCCATGCACAATAATGATATCACCGTCTCATCTATTACAGCAATGTCAGTGCCATGCACAATAATGATATCACCGTCTCATCCATTACAGCAATGTCAGTGCCATGTACAATAATGATATCACTGTCTCATCCATTACAGCAATGTCAGTGCCATGCACAATAATGATATCACTGCCTCATCCATTACAGCAATGTCAGTGCCATGCACAATAATGATATCACTGCCTCATGCATTACAGCAATGTCAGTGCCATGCACAATAATTATATCACTGGTGCTCCCGAGTGGGGCATCAGTAAAAAGCACTCGCTAGAGTGCAGGATGCGCTTATTGCCTGGACGTCGCGAGTTTGAGTCCAGGCTATTCCACAGCCGACCTTGGATGGGAGCTTCCAGCGGGCGGCACTCAATTGGCCGAGCGTCGCCCGGGGGGAGGGAGGGTTAGGTCGGCCAGGGTGTCCTCGGCTCACCGCGCACCAGCGACCCCTGTAGTCTGCCCGGGCGCCTGCGGGCTTGACTGTAAGCTGCCCAGAGCTGCATTGTCCTCCGACGCTGTAGCTCTGAGGCAGCTGCAGCGTGAGTCTGCAGCGTGTAAAGAAGCGGGCAGCTGACAGCACAATCTTCGGAGGACAGCGTGTGTTCATCTTCACACCTCCCAAATCAGCGCAGGTGTGGTAACAGTGAGCTGAGCCTAAAAAACAATTGGGCATTTCAAATTGGGGAGAAAATAATAAAAACTAATTGGCAACGAATAAGTTAAAAAACAAAAAACAAAAACAATAATGATATCACTGCCTCATCCATTACAGCAATGTCAGTGCCATGCACAATAATGATATCACTGTCTCATCCATTACAGCAATGTGCCATGCACAATAATGATATCACTGCCTCATCCATTACAGCAATGTCAGTGCCATGCACAATAATGATATCACCGCCTCATCCATTACAGCAATGTGCTATGCACAATAATGATATCACCGCCTCATCCATTACAGCAATGTGCCATGCACAATAATGATATCACTGTGTCATCCATTACAGCAATGCCAGTGCCATGCACAATAATTATATCACAGCCTCATCCATTACAGCAATGTCAGTGCCATGCACAATAATGATATCACTGCCTCATCCATTTCAGCAATGTGCCATGCACAATAATGATATCACCGCCTCATCCATTACAGCGATGTGCCATGCACAATAATGATATCACTGTCTCATCCATTACAGCAATGTCAGTGCCAAGCACAATAATTATATCACTGCCTCATCCATTACAGCAATGTCAGTGCCATGCATAATAATGATATCACTGCCTCATCCATTACAGCAATGTGCCATGCACAATAATGATATCACTGCCTCATCCATTACAGCAATGTCAGTGCCATGCACAATAATGATATCACTGGGGCTCCCAAGTGGCACCAGTAAAAAGCACTCGCTAGAGTGCAGTATGCGCTCTATAGCCTGG
>NW_026708416.1:0-58589 GCF_902713425.1 Acipenser ruthenus | reverse complement strand
CTACAGAATTGACTGGCAAGCTTTTGAATTTGCTGGTTTGTTTATTTAAGGTCATACAGAGGTAGTGACAAGTGGGAACTCTTTAAAGTGTTTTCACAACAAAGGATTCTGGCATTTTTATTTTACATTTTACAAAAGCAGACTCTGAAAAGTTGTCTTTGTAGACTGATTGTCTACAAAGATTCCATAAACTCTCACAGGTTATTCCACGTTGGCCATCTGTGCAACTAGATATATAAATAATATGCAATATGTGTATGTGTGTGTGTGTGTGTGTGTGTGTGTGTGTGTGTGTGTGTGTGATGTGTGTGTGTACATAATCAATCAATCTATTGTATATAGCGCCTTTTATAGTGGACCACCATCACAAAGCGCTTATAATATAATGCATTATGTTGCCTGCTTTTTTATTTTTTTATGTAGTTAATGTTTTATACTGTAAATAGCTTAATGTGCATTCAAAATATCCTAATGATATCTAGATCATTACATTTCAGTAGTATAGTCCTCTAAGTGTGCTGAGTTCTGCCAGTCTCTGCAGTGCTTCCAGTGTTATTACTGGTATTATTATCAAATGGGTTAAAATTATTGATAATACTGTAAAATTTTATATATACAAGGGAAAGCTAAATAACAGAAATATTAAAAGTTAAATATGTCGTGCAGCAAAAAAGTGAAATAGTAAAAAAAAAAAAAAAAAATGTATTCCAGTCTCCTATTGCTAATGATGTGTAATGCCCAGGGACAAAAAAAACCTGAAAACAGCCTTATGCAGCAGGATTTTCTGATACACCTATTCTCGACTGGCCCAATTTAAAGCATCTGCAATTACACTGATGCACTGGTTCACTGGTGATATATAAAATGTCATACTTAAGTTACAACACAAATTTTCGCGCTGGGTCTCCAATCCCCTGGGGATACAGATTCTGACATGTCCCTTAATTGTTTATCTAAATCTGAGGGAACACGGAGCCCCTTTGCGGCTTGGAACTTGGTTTCAGGAGCCTTTTTTTTTTTGCCAAAAAAAAAAATGTTTTAAATAAAAGTTCTATCTACAGAACAAAAGAAAATGGATTTGCCTGTGCCTTTCACCAACTAAGTACTTCAAACCTCGAGGGCGGAGCTACTGTAGTCTAAGCGTGCATTTCTACAACGAGACGTTGGGTGATGCTGACGTGCTTCATATATAGTCGAATCTGGAGTATTCAGAAACACTTCGTTTTTAGAAGGCGAATGCTTTTGTACCTGCAAACAGGACACTTGGGACTGAGAATACAGACTACAGAAAGACAACATTAAAGAAAAAGAAACGAATACGTAAGTTGATATTATTATTATTATTATTATTAGTAGTAGTAGTAGTAGTAGTAGTAGTAGTATTTATTAGTATTATTATTATTAGTGTTATTTGTTTTACTGCATTAGAGAGGGTATCGTTATATATATATATATATATATATATATATATATATATATATATATATATATATATATATATATATATATATATATATATATATATATATATATTACTACAGTACTAGTTCTTAACACAACAATAGGTCTACTAGTGACGTTTTATCATATGTTCTCATCTGTATGGAAAATATATGGCTACTTTTAAGGAACTGTTTATACTTTTAAAAAAATAAAAAAATAAACACACATTTAGTGTCAAATCACCCAAACAACAATTCCATAAAAACAAAAAAAGAGTACGATTTTTTTTTTTTTTTTTTTTTACTGTACTGTCATTTGAACTTTAGTGTTTGTGTCACAACGGTCTGCTGAATACTATCCCCCATTGAACAATGCCATCTATTTATTTCACAAAGCAATTTAAGCTCAACAGCATTCTGAATATGTACAGGCAAAAACTTTTCTTAAAAGAAAAGTGTGTGTATATATATATATATATATATATATATATATATATATATATATATATATATATATATATATATATATATATATATATATATTCTGCTGGTTACAAAACTGATATTTTACTTTAAGTCAGCCTTCATTTGTGCAAATCTTGGACGTCAACAAACAAACCTCTTACCCTACTTTTTTCATGTTAAACAAATCGACCCGTTCCATCAAGGTAAGCCATTTGTTTTTATAAATTACAATGTCTCTAATTGTCCTTTGATTAACAGTATATGCCTCACTTAGGAGAGAAAACATTTGTAATGTCTTGCTTTCTTATTTTCAGATGCTTACATGCAGATTTTATGTTTTGCTTTGGGAGCGGGAGTGTTGATGACATTGGTATAAACGTTCAGTTAACAACGAATTAGGAAAGCGAGTCAAAGGTTAACTGCATAACTTAGTTGTTTTAATTGGCCATGATTATTTCGCTGGCGCTACAATGAGGGAAACTACAATGCTTCTATTTACGTTTGCTTGGCTTGGGAAGCTGGTGGGTGGAGGAGGGGTGGCGATATAACGGAAAAATAGCACTGTTTTTAAATTGGAGATATTTATTCAGAGAGAATAGCTGTCGGTATGCGAGGGTGGTGTTATAAAGCGGGACTGTAGTAGTACTATTTTTTTGTATTATTATTATTATTATTATTATTATTATTATTATTATTATTATTATTATTATTATTAATATTATTATTATTAGCAACTGTCAATGTTCCTTATTGTTGCCAAAAAAGTTTTAAAGAAAAGTTCTATCTACAGAACAAAAGAAAAGGGATTTGCCCGTGCCTTTCTCCAACAAGTACTTCAAACTTAAGTTCCCGAATCGCACTTCCCTGGAGACGGTCCGTCAGGATTTCAACAAGTCCTTCGGCACCCTGTCTTTGCAGGACGTCTGTGATATGATACCTTTACTGCATGCCGACAACAACACGCAGAAGACCCTGCTAATTGTCGCCTACTTGCTCATCATGACCTTCTCGCTGTTCGGAAACCTGCTGGTGTGCCTAGTCGTGGTCAAGATGAAAAAGCGTAACGTCACCAATGTCTTCATCTTCAATCTGGCTTTAGCACATCTAATGCTAACTCTTCTCAACATGCCGTTTACATTGGTAAGGGTTAACTCTCTCAAGATCCCCCTCCGTGCTCCTCCCGCCTCCAAAAAAACGCTACTAATAACATACTAGTAATAATAACAGTGACGTGCCAAACTATACTCCCGATTTCGCCCTTTGATTGTAAGAATTGGCTTTCTGTGGTGGTGTACTTTTTTTCTTTCAAGTAACATATATCTATAATCGGTTTTGCGATATATTTTAATATAAAATGTATACACTATTGCAGTTTTGTTAGAGGATACATTAGTTTATCTCTAATGCAATCACAGTTGTACATATAGACTGCCCCTGTTTTCATTTACGTCCTAAATTCTGGGCCGCTTTGTATTTTCGAATTCAGCCCAGTTTTGGGGACTCAGCTGACAGCCGAGTTTCTAAGTAATCCATGCACAGTTTACCATAAACTGGATCATGAATAACCCTTAGTACATGAATCAAAGTTAATGTATTTTATACTCTCCCCAGAAATCTTTTTTTTTTAATGAAAAAACAGAAATATAATGTAAATGTTAAAAAAAACAAAAACGTATTTCTTATTACATGAAGCAACTACATTGCACTGAAATAGATACATGAAAATTAATTAATTTATGTAGAGAGCTCGAGTGTGCCAACGGCTATTTTTTTCCTTTGGTAAAGTCATCTCTGCTCTGCCTGAGGTAAGTCGTTTATGTCGTTTTATAATAATTTTAAATTATTTTTAAATATAAATATAGTACATCAATGTATTAATGTGTTAGTATTGTAGAGTTGAGCACAGTTTCTTGAGCATTGGTTGTGGACACCACAAGAAAATTACATTTACTAACACTTGAAGTAGGTTAATTCACTTGTCGTCTTTGTAAGAGGTTTTATAATATCAAATGATTTGATAATGACATTATTGATTAACTGTTAGTTAGCCTCTATAAGTCATGCTCCATCTCTTATTATTTTTTAAATATATAAATATTGTTTTCTTTCATTTGCACCAATAAAAGGGCTTTATTAGTTGTGTTCTTGAGCCAGGTTTTCCTCTACATTGTAGAGAAACCGGTGCATAATTCCCTAAAGTATTACTTATATTTATTTGATGATAAAATACTAGAATGCTAGCAGGCAAAAGGGTGGTCACACCAAATATTGATTTGATGTAGATTTTTCTTCTGTTCACTCACATTGCATTTTGTTAATTGATAAATATAAACTATTAACATGTCTATTTTTGAAAGCATTCTTACTTTACAGCATTTTTTTACACCTGCCTAAAACCTTTGCACATTACTGTATATATATATATATATATATATATATATATATATATATATATATATATATATATATATATATATATATATATATATATATAATCATCAGCTCTGATGCTAATCAATAAAGATCCTGCCAACTATGCATTGTATTAACAGATTATTTATAATTATTTATATAGCAGTCGCCTTTATCCAAGGCAGCTTAGAGACTAGGGGGTGAACGATGCATCACAACTGCTGCTGCAGTCACTTACAATAGGTTTTACGTCTCATCCAGATGTTTAAGTTTTGTTTGTTTGATCATTTTTTCCCCATTGAAAATAGGGTCAGGTGAATGTGGGCTCAGTTTGTTTCATATCCACCTGTTTGCAGGCTCGCTTTGTGAGCAGCACTTGGGACTTCGGGAAGGCAATGTGTCATATGAGCCGCTTCACGCATTACTGCTCCCTCCACGTGTCCACCTTCACCCTCACTGCAATCTCGCTGGAAGTATATCAGGTCAGTGCGATCTATCAGACATGCCTGCCGTAACATGTTCTGTTCTTCACCTTACTCAATATAGTCACCCCTTATTGTTATTTTTCTTTAAATCCAGCCTCACAAGCCAGAATTTGTCATATGTGTTGTGTTTACAAGAAACAGAATCTAGTTGCATGAATAAAGTAAGCTCTTCTCATTTCAAGAAGGCACAGGCATTACAGGGTTAAACACATTTATTCTTTCTTTTTGTTTTGCTGAACATTAGAATACATTTGAAGACATTGCCAAAAAGACCTCTAGTCGAAACATTTGTCAAAGACCGTTTCTTTTGGTATTGCCGCATATACTGCTAAGTAGAATTGATTTTTTTTTTTAAGAGTTATGGGGTCAACGTCGAATGACAAAGTCATTTATGTTTCCAAGATATCTCACACACCCAGTGCCAACCCAGCGTGTTTTCCCTGTTTCAGGCAATCATGCATCCACTGAAGCCACGTATGACAGCAGCCCGAGGGATCGCCTACATCTCCTTCCTCTGGATCATGGCTTCCTGCTTCTCTTTGCCCCACACCATTTACCAAAAGCTGATGCATTTTGATCTTGGGTAAATGCATTGACCGCTGCACTCACACATAGCTGAACACAGATCAGAAAGATCGCCTCCCTTATTCACCTGAACGAGTTTTAAATGGTCTCTCCAGTTTTTAAAAAGTTTCCTACTCTATACCATGGTCAAAGTATATCAGCGAGCGCAGCATGGTAAAGCGTATGCATAGTACAGCCTGGTAAAAACCGTAGTAAAGCAGGGTAAAGCAGGCTGGTACTGTATTATGATTGCACAGATGTTGTGAGGGGGTTACATTGGTTTTTATAATCATATTTGTAACTGAAGAAACTAAGAACATTTAAGAATGAGAGGAGGCCATTTGGTCTATCAGTGCTTGTCCAGTTCCAGTTGATTTCCAAAGTTGGTCAAGTTGGGTCTTAAAGGATCCCAAGGATTAACCATCAAGAACATGGCTAGGTAACCCATTCTGCACCTTCTTTCTCTGTCATCCAGGCAAGACAACACCCGGCAGCTGTGCCTGCCAGACTTCCCTGCTCCCTCGGACCTCTACTGCAAGTACCTGGACTTGGTCACGTTCATCATACTGTACGTGGTGCCCCTGCTGGTGATCACCATCACCTACACCACTTTGAGAAAGAACCTGTTGCGGCGCATCAGGGACATTAACAGCAGGCAGCGACGCCACAATCAGAAGACCATCAACATGCTCATGCTGGTGGTGCTTGTGTTTGCGGTCTGCTGGTTCCCCCTCAACTGCTTCGTGGTCCTCTCCTCCAGCAATGTCATCAGTATCAACAACACCCTCTACTTTGCCTTCCACTGGCTCGCCATGAGCAGCACCTGCTACAACCCCTTCATCTACTGCTGGCTCAACATCAAGTTCCGCACCGGGATAAAGGCCCTGCTCCGGATCTGTGTCTGGGAGAGGGACCCCGGCCGGGTGGACATTCCCACTGTGTGCCTGGAAGCAGGGAGAAGGATTGCATGGCCCAAGGCTGGAGGAAAGAGGAAGTCCGACGAGGATCTGTGCAAACGTTACCCGTCCACCTCCAGAAGGATGTCCGAGGTCCAGGTCAACATCGAAATGGATATGATTAACAACACAATGTAAGGGAGGGTGAATCTTGTGCAGCTGTTTCTCATGTTTGCCGACTATGGAGATCTCTGTTGTGCAACCCAGGACATTTAATATATAAAGTGCTGTTGTGAATCAGTGTATGCAGTAGTATGTAAAGCCCTTATGGAAAAAATGCCACTGGAGATCCTCATTACAATCCCAGTGTATTACCCTAGCAGAACCATTCGGAAAACACAGCATTACCAGCAAAAAATTGAGGTGGAAAAAAAAATCCAGAGCGGTGCTGATATATACATCAATGGCCAAAAGATTTGCATCACCTAGAATTTTAGGAAGAGACATAATTAAAAAAAAAAAACCTATATGAATTCAACATCATGCAATCAAAATAACTACAAAATGATATCACAAAAGTCTAGCGGAAGCCATTATAGTAGTACAGTATTTCATGTTTTGATTTCGAAATATCACATTTTTCAATTTTTGTCAGTTTTTCATTAAATATATGAAAACACTACAGCGGTATGTCATTCAATATGTTTACGTAACATTATTCATCAGGTTTCATTTCACTTTATGATGCAATATTAGTTAATTCTATAGGGTGATGATGCTAAACTTTTGAGCATATCTGTACTTTATATAGCACTGATATGTTACCATGGTATTGCAATGGATTAGCAGCAGTGTGTATAGATGCATTGTGATACCATTGGAATGTGAACACACAACACCAATTTCATTTACTTTATATAGTATCTGCCACGAACAAACATCCCAGTGCGCTTAATAAACACAACAAATAGAATAAAAACTCTTAACAGACAGACAATAAAAGGCCAACATTTTGGGTGCACTAACCATGGGACAGTTAGTCCACCAAATAGGGGAGGGGGTCTAACTAACTTAAAACCCCTTTCGTCAACACACGCTAAATAATAATTTTGAAACTGAACATTTTTTAATGCATACATGATTATATTTACAACTGTATATAAAATTTTGATTTTCAACAAAAAAAGTATTTATTTGATAGCGTCCGTGGTAGTAATGGGTGTTGTTTGCGGGGTAGAGTAATGATTTCTATTACATTTTCATGCAAAGTGCAGTTTCTTAAGTTATACAGTCGTCTGCAGATTTATTAGAACACTCCATTGCTTTGGTTGTTTCGATTGTTGTGCATATAAAATCAAACCACTGTAACTGAAAATCTTTGAAAATTGTCAAAAGAGGCAAATAATCATTGTCTAATTTAACTGATGACTTTAAAATAGGTCACACATACAGTTATTAAAAGTCGTAAGAGGAACACACTGCCACACATTGTAAAAAGCAGGAGACTTTTTAGAAGTTGTTTAAGATGCCCAATTAAATCCCAAAATGGTCTAACATTTTCACACAAGTGCATATTGCTTTTAGATCACTGATTACCAAGCGGAAATAGAGCCCAGTACAGCTAACATAGTTTGGTGATTCCTGTTTATACCATTAAAATGTCAAAAAAGAGAAGTTGAGGTTCTCTAATACATTTGCACACTACTGTATAATGACTTGTTGTCGCCAATAATTATGACCTGCTTAACTTGTACAGTAAGTTATGACCAAGCCGAGTCAATAGAATGGTATTCAAGGTAAGATTTACACCAAAAATAAATGCATAAAGATTTTAGATTTGTGTTGTTCAGCTGTGGTTGTAAGCGGTGCTTTTACACATGCTGTTTATTTATTTTATTGCATGTTTCTTTGTAGTTATAGAATGCACTTTTTTTGTAGACAGAGTATGTCGATTTCATTTTATTTTGATTGTGTAATTTTGGATTTTACTGTGTTTACACGCACACACACACACACACGCATGCGCACACACGTACAAGCACACGCACACACACACTTAGGGCTTCTGGTTTTTGGTGCTTTTGTCTGACTTTTCGCCTCCCTTACGAATTAATTTCACAATTAACACATTTCTCAGTTTTAATTCAGAAACCAAAACGCATTAAACAGCGCTTAGGCTCATTTTAAAACGGGTGTAGTTAAACACGACTGAAACCAGAAGCCCTCAATATATTATTAGGTACAAGCAGAGGAAGATGAGGAATGAGGCGATGCATATTCACCGCTAACTCACCCACGGGCCATTGCTTGTTTATTTTTTTAAAACTAAGGTTCTGATGAGTGTCTCAAAAAAACAACAACTATATATTGAAGACCTCTACTTCTAAGATATTTATTATATGATAAAACTAATACAGTGCATAAATCACGATCATACCTTCGATAGTACTGCCTATCATATAGTGCCTCCCTATTATAATGCGTTCGGTAGCAGTATCATACGGGAGGCACGATCAGACAGGTTAGTTCCATATTATAATGGCCTCGGGAGCCACTATCATGCGGAGAGGCAGTTTGTTACGACACCGGCATTGATCTTGCCACGCTTCGCTTTTATCGGTGCACCATGACTTCTAAAAAGGACGTTGTTCGATATATGGATTTGTGATGAAGTTGAAAAGTAATGTGTGTGAACTTTGTCTGGGTAGAAAGATAAATGTCGTAAATATTACAGCTCTATATATTCTCTCCCCTTTATATGTTTCATTTATTTATTGTATTGTACTTTGAAGAAATGGGACACAGTCTTATAATTACCATCCTTTGTGTATTATTGAAAGACCATGGTGTTTTCATGTTTTAACTGTATGACTTGCTTAATTATCTTAAGACTACTAGTATTTTAAGATTAGTTTAAAATTACTGTTGTACCAGTGTTTCTCTGATTGCTTTGTTTTGCTACTGGTTTTCTGAATATATTCTCTGTGGTTCCTGACTGTTTGTGTGTTGTCCCTTCACCCCTTCCAGTACCAAATACAAAGAACCTGAGCAGAGGTAATCTCTTGATCACTGTTTTCTTTTATTTGGGGTGTTAAATACTTTGGCATAGTCAGACTACAAATCAGAATTGTGCAAAAAGCTGTGGATTTTGCTTTTTAAATCTATAGTATATGAAGGAGGGGGTCAGTTTGTGGGTGTGTTTGTTACCTGTTTTGCTCTGTGTTGATCGGTAATGTAACAAAGTCATATTTTAAAAAAGAAAAATGTGTTCCTTTAATTTGATTTATTTGTTGGTTTATTGTTTAATTTATACAATGTGTGTTTTCTTTTCTAAACAAATGGTTAAAGATCTCTTATATTCAGACTGAGCAACCTCCCTCTGTTCTGTTCTGATGGAGAAGAGAGAGAGAGAAAGGGAGGCTCTTACACTCTCAGATCAGTCTCTCTATGTGCTGTACTCTTTGACCAATGATGTTCACTGTAGAATGCAATGTTTGGTATTTGTAACTAATAAATGGCAAACCTGGTTAAAATGTGAAACATGGTCTGGTCTCATCCTTATAGCATAAAAAAAGGAGCTTATTCCACGTTTAACTTAATTTTTAAACCTTACATTTGCACTGTCTTGCCAGTTGCTGGTATAAAGATTTAACATGCGTTTTCATACCAGGATGCATATAGTTAAGTATTTTTGTTTTTGTCCATCTAAAGCTTAGAGCAGTATACCTACCCAATTAAACCTGTACGCAACAGCGGAGGTATCTATCAATCAATTTGCTTCTCCACTGCACCACTACCATGCATCTTCCATCTGTACACATAAGAGAAACGACAACATAACACAAAATACACCACGTGGGGTTTTTGTGTGTAGAATGGTTCTCTAAAACCTTTTAGTAATAATTCGCTAGAGTTATTGGGCTGGGGTGGGTAAAAAGTTGAGCTAGGAGTTAACAGAGTAAGAACATTGAGAGGAAAGCAGGCAATGCTGAGGAGTTGAGTGCAGGACTAAAGTGAAAATCCTAAAGGGATTGAGAAAGCATTGCACTGATGCTATGGCTTCAAAACAAGAAGCAGCCTCTAATGCTCCAAATCTTACAAAAAGGGCTTCATTTTAAGGGGGGTTCTAATGTAGTTATATGACACATCATTGCAACCATGTCATTTTTAAATTGAATTCTGACGTGCTTTTGCCTTCTGTCATGACCAAGCCTGGTGAATAGCGCTATATTCAAGGTAATATTTACTAATTGTAATAGCATGGTACGCTTATTGAAAAGATCAAAGCGTTCTGCCAAAATTGTCAGTCAGTTAAAATCTATGCTAATCAAAAAGAAGCTCACTTTGGTATCAGTTTTACTCTGTGTTGATCAGTAATGTTGTCATCCTTTAACACAATTGAACACAATTATGTTGATTAACAATAAAGCAAAGAATCCTTTACCAAATCAAGTTCAAAGTTTCATGGACCCTATAATACTTGGGTGGAACAATGACAGGTTTCAGCAACCGTCAAAGGAAATTGCTATATGTCCAATGGCTATATTCACTCATCCTACACAAAGGGTGTGTGCGTGGCGTGCTGTATTCACTCTTCACAGATGTCTGGATACAGCTATGGCTAAAAGTTTTGCATCAGCTAGAATTTTAGGACTCTTTTTTTTAAGATAATAAAAAAAATTAAATAATATAATAATAATCTTTATTTTATAAAGCACCTAAATGCACGCATCTCAAAGTGCTGTACAAACACAAAAAAAACACAGAGAACCATCTATACATACATCATATTAAGAGTATATGTAAAATAAAAAGAAATGACACAAATCAAAAAACCAAATCATGATAAAAATGCCTGATAGTAAAAGTGTGTCTTTAACTCTTTTTTAAAAGCATCAAGGGTCTTTGCATCCCTGATAGACTGAGAAAGGTCGTTCAAAGTTTGGGCACATAGCAGCAAAAAGCCCTATCACCCATGGAGCGAAGTTTAGTTTTTGGGTATTGCCAATAAACCCGAGGATGAAGAATGCAGATTACGTACGGGTGTGTAATGTGTAAACAATTCAGCAATGTAACATGACGCTAAACTGTTCAGAGTCTTATAGTTTAACAGTAGTTTTAAATCAAGCCTGCTTTCAACCGGCAACCAGTGCAAAGAAGCAAGAACCGGTGTAATATGCGCGCCGAGTTTAGTTAAAATGCGAGCAGCGGAGTTCTGAATATATTGTAGCCTGCTGATAGCAGTCTTGGAGACACATGCAAACAACGCGTTGCAATGACTGAGCCGGGAAGAAACAAAGGCATGAACTAGCTTTTCTGCATCAGGCACAGACAGCATGGGGCGCAGACAAGCAATGTTACGAAGGTGAAAAAAGGATACCTTGGTGACATTGTGGATATGTGACTCGAAAGTAAGGCTAGGGTAAAAGATCACACCAAGATTCCTAAATACATGAACATAATATAGATCTTTTATTTAACATCATGTAATCAAAGAAACTACAAAAAGATACAGCCATAGTCTAGGAAGGCATAATAGTAGTACAGTGGTATTTCATAGATTAGGAAATGTTGTAGTGTGTAATTCAACATGTTAACGTAACATTATTCAGCAGGTTTCATTGATTTTATGAAGCAAAATGTAATTGTATTGGGTGGTTCAAAACTTTGCTAATCAGTACTGCAGCTGAAATGGAAGGCGTCAATAAGACAGCTGGCCTAGAAGATCAATTCAAACACCTTTTTGTGTCTTCGATCCTTTCCAATTAACATTAATTGCACAAAATGGGTGCTTGTTAGGACCTCTATCCTACAACTATACTGGCAAATCTTCTCAATAATGAGCCGCAATTATTGTAGTGGCTTCACCTTTCAATCCTTTTGAACATGTCCTGTTTTGTTATCTGCTGTGCAATTGATTTTCTGTTGATAAGCAAGACTGTAATCCATGTGCAATCTAACATTTACACATACAAGTGCCTTTTGTTCCTATATCACTGATTATTGACTGAACAATGTAATTCTCACACACTGAGGTTTTCATGAAGGTATATAAAGGATGAGTTCTAATAAAATATGCACACTGCTGTACAGTCTATTATTTCTATAATGTTTTTGGAATTAGTTGATAAACAGAAAATTGTTAAAAAAAATGACATTGAAAAGCTGCACTGTTTCGCCATGTTCAGGTAGCATGATGGAGTTAATTTATAGTGGATGGGCAGACTGATGATGTTATTTGTCAGTCTGAAGCTACTTGAGAAATCACACTAAGTGAAGGTTCTGCTGTTTATACTGATGACACATTGTACACTGATTACTCCTCTAAGAAAACAAACCATGTATATTATTATTATTATTATTGTTTATTTGGCAGATGCTTTTATCCAAGGTGACTTACAAGTGTTACACGGCAGTACAAGGTTACAATGCAAGATTAGTATTTAAATACAGTATAGTTTCCAGTAAGTGCAAATAATACCACTAAAATACAATATGAAATAGGATGCTACAAGTTAGGATTGCAACAAGTTATATCTACAAATACATATTAGTAGTGCAGTAGTGTAAGGACAGTGCATTAGCTGAAACACCTTGTGTTTTTGTGATTCTGAAGTCAGATGGGTCCAGTGCAGAGCCTCCCATATCCCCCTTGGAATTCAGTCTCCTATTTTATATTTATACATGTTAAACAGCTCTAAACAGTCAGCCCTTTCAAATCGCTTTCTTTTTGCATTTCCAGTCCCGTGTGTCACAGGGAGCTTTCATTTTCTGCACATGCAACCCATGATTAAGTAGCATTGGCCTGACACAGTATAATGGGGCATCTTTTTTTGCTGCATCTAAAGCAGTTGTTCATTAATACTGCATCAACTTAAAGGACAGCTCCTACATTTATTTTATTATTTTTATTTAGGTCTCTTCATCCTAAATACTCTGCAGCCATGGCCAAAAAATATCAAAACAATCAGAAGGATGTTTAAAAATATATTCATGCTGTACACAGGATACAGTAAAAAAAAAAAAAAAAAGAAAAATTACAAGAACGACATTGTGTTCTGTAACAAATCAATACTAAAAACAAACAGCTGGTAACCCTTATACAAATTTACCACAGTATTTTTGCAGTTCTACCATGAGACGTAAAACGAGGTCCTATTGTAAGTGACTCTGCAGCAGCAGCGGCACATTACAATTAAACTTATTTATAAAAAGTTCCTAGCAGTATTTTCCATACTAAAAACTATCACAAGATGCTTCTGATTATTATTCCCCACCCCCCACCACGGTGACTTTTTGTAGCTAAATTAAAAAAACAACACATAATAAATCCAGTACATTGCTTCAGAACAGCAGACAACCATTGACAAAATAGATGCTGATGCAGAAAGCTTATACTGCACAGAATTATATTCTGTCAGTGGTGGAGAATGAATCCAGTGTGAAACAACAACAACTTTGATTTGTATAGCACCTTATCACGTGCAGACCTGCACACCTCATGGTCCTGGAAAATGTGCTATGGTGAGTATCATAGATGGGCACACATGCTGTCTCTGGTGATGGTTTCATACATTTATTAAGTCTCCATGCATTGAACCTCATTTGTTCTTGCTCTGGTCTGGATACCACCACCCTGGGAGAGCTGGATTGATCCTACATCTAAGACGTGTATAAAAAAAACAAGGTGTGTAACAGTGCTCCAGCTTTAAATGGGTGTTGGTAAGAGAATAATCCCATACATCCTACATGATGTGATTATTTTATAACATTCATTACAAAGGGCTTATGTGTGCTATTTTGAAGAAGAAAAAATAGCCACTGACTTGCTGTGTGTGTCCCTGAGCAAGTCCCTTAACCTCCTTGTGCTCCGTCTTTCGGGTGAGACATCATTATTATTATTTATTTCTTAGCAGACGCCCTTATCCAGAGCGTCTTACAAGATATCACATTATACACTATTTCAGATTATACAGATATCACATTATTTTTTACATACAATTATAAAGTTGGGTTTTTACTGGCGCAATCTAGGTAAAGTACCTTGCTCAAGGATACAGCAGCAGTGTCCCCCACCTGCGAATGAACCCACGACCCTCCGGTCAAGAGTCCAGAGCCCTAACCACTACTCCACACTGCAGCTGATGCATAGTTCACACACCCTGGTCTCTGTAAGTCACCATGGATAAAGGCGTCTGCTAAATAAACTAATAATAATAATAATAATAATAATAATAATAATAATAATAATAATAATAATAATAATAATAATAATAATAATAATAATAATGTATACATTTTCTTAAAGGAAAGAAAAAAAGTTTAGCAAAACATTTGCCAAACAGAAAGGTTTGAAAAATACCACTGGGTTTTATAATATAACAAATGTTGACGTTTTAAAACACTGTACATATAGAACACAAAACTAGTGGTGAACAAAAACACAGACACAAGTAGCAAAGACCAAACTACAAAATAAAAACAAAGCTACAGCTATGACCAATAGTTTTGCATCACCTAGAATTTTAGGATTGAGACTTTTTTTTAACTATATGAACATAATTTAGATATTTTATTTAACATTGTGTAATTAAAGAATCTACAAAATTATATCACAAAAGTCTACCGGAAGCCATAATAGAAGTACAGTAATATTTCATGTTAGATTTCGAAATGTCACACTTTTCAATTTTTTGGCAGTTTTTAGTTATGTATATGGAACTACGAAACAGTATGTAACTCAATATGTTAATGTAACATTATTCAGCAGGTTTCATTCGACTTTATGAAGCAAAATTAGTTCATTCTGTAGGGAGATGCAACACGTTTGGCCGGAGCTGTATGCTTTACCATGCTTTATTACGCTTTGCTGTTCATTTACTCTAGGAAACCTTTACAAGGATGGGAGTGGAAATCTGCAGCCCTCTGTTTGTCGGATCAGCTGTCTTGAAACCTTTCCTTTGAACGGGGAGATACAGTAATATTCCAATTACACACTACAGAAACAGAGCAGCAAATAGAACAAAAAACATCAGGGCGTTGACACAGAAGAGAGGCAGACCATTAACAATTACTTTTGTCAGTTCCCTTTACATTGAATGATTTATATAATAGATGTATACTTCTAAATACGTTCCACATTTTCACTGCCTCTCCACTTGTCCATTCATTCAGCCTCCATTCATTGAACCTCATTTGTTCTTGCATTGTTCTGGACACCACCGTCCTGGGAGAGCTGTATTGATGTATAAAAAGAACAAGCTCTAATTGGATGTTGGTAGGAAAATAACCCCATTATATATATATATATATATATATATATATATATATATATATATATATATATATATATATATATATATATATAAAACATTCATTACAAAGGTCTCATGTGTGCTATTTTGAAGAACAAAAAAAAAGTGTTTTAGTAAGCATGTGTCTTTTTATAACTTAATAGAATTCCCTCTATTAAGTTCTGTTGAACATGACTTTAAAATGTTTATTTATTTATTTATTTATTTATTTATATATTTATTTATTTTATTATTATTAGTATTATCGATGAAAAGAATGCATTGAGAAAATAAATTTCCACTCAAGAATACTTGCATGTTGTATCTTGTATTAACAGCTGCTTTTACAAAAAGAAAAAGCATTAGCATACTGTGTACATGTTTTCGAAGGCTTTTAGCTCATCTTTTGTTTGATAATTGTAAGTGCACTTGGGTAATTATGTGCTACAGAAAAAAAGAAATGCATCCAAAAAAGAGCCTCACTATAATAAGCTATAATTGCGTTTAATGAAGGATAAAAAATAACCCTGTATGCGCTAATGCCCTCGACCCCACCTCCCTCCAGAGCTACCGTCCTGTCTCCCTCCTACCCTTCCTCTCCAAAACCCTCGAGCGGACTGTACACCGCCAGCTCTCTGCTTTCCTGTCCAACCACTCTCTGCTTGACCCTCTCCAATCTGGCTTCCGCTCTGCTCACTCCACTGAAACCGCCCTCCTGTCTGTCACCAACTCACTTAAGTGTGCCCGAGCTGCCTCTCTCTCCTCTGTCCTAATTCTCCTCGACCTCTCTGCTGCCTTTGACACTGTTGATCACTCTATTCTACTATCATCTCTTGCTGACCTGGTTCTCCTCCTACCTCTCCAACCGCACTTACCAGGTAACCTGGCGTGGAGCAACCTCCACACCTCACCCTCTCTTAACTGGAGTCCCCCAAGGGTCAGTCTTGGGTCCTCTCCTGTTCTCTCGCTACACCCGCTCCCTGGGCCCCCTCATCGCATCCTATGGTTTCTCATACCATTTCTATGCTGATGATGCTCAGATTTTCCTCTCCTTCCCCACCTCTGACTCCACCATCCCCTCCCGTATCTCTACCTGTCTGTCTGCTATTTCCTCCTGGATGCACTCGCATCACCTCAAACTCAACCTCTCTAAATCTGACCTCCTTTTCTTTCCCTCCTCCTCCCCCTCCTCTGATCTCTCCATCTCTGTTCCTCTGGAATCTACCACACTCTCTCTCAATAGCAGACAGACAGGTAGAGATACTCTCTCCCTCTTCCTCCGCTAAGAACCTTGGAGTCACCCTGGACCCCTGCCTCTCTTATTCCCAGCACATCTCCACTCTGGCACGCACTTGCTGATTCTTCCTGAGCAACATCCGAAGAATCCGACCCTTCCTCACCAACTATGCTACCCAGCTCCTGGTCCAGGCCCTGGTACTCTCCCGCCTAGACTACTGCAACTCCCTCCTGGCTGGCCTCCCTGCGTCCGCCACCCGTCTGCTCCAGCTCATCCAGAACTCTGCTGCCCGCCTGGTGTTCTCTCTGCCTCGCTTCGCCCACGCTACTCCACTACTCCGCTCGCTCCACTGGCTACCGATCACCGCTTGCATCCAGTTCAAGACTCTTGTACTAGCCTACAGATGCCTTGACCAGACTGCACCCAGCTACCTCCAGACCCTCATCTCTCCCTACACCCCCACTCGACCTCTCCGCTCCGCCTGCACTAGAAGTCTGGCTCTACCTCCGCTACGCTCCCCTGCCTCCCGAGCCCGCTCCTTCTCCACCCTTGCTCCGCAGTGGTGGAACGACCTTCCTACAGATGTCAGGACTGCCCAGTCCCTGACCACATTCCGGCGCCTCCTTAAGACTCACCTCTTCAAACAGCACCTGTAGAACTCCTCTGTTGTATCCTGGGACACTATCACCCTTCATTTAAATATGCTTTATTTTGCTCTTATCTGCCCCCTATTTTACTACATTTAATCCTGTACTTCAGAATATTGTAATCTGCCAAGTGTTTAACCTGTAGTATTTTGTACTTAATCATATCCTGATGTAACTATCACTATTTAATCATATCCTGATGTAACTTTCACTATCTGCTGTATTATTGAATTGTGGTTTGTCACACTTGAAAAAAAAAATAAAATTGTATTTCTTGCTCTTAATGTATGACTTGTATTGTAACACTTGAATGTATTTGTATTTGCTTGCGATTGTAAGTCGCCCTGGATAAGGGCGTCTGCTAAGAAATAAATAATAATAATAATAATAATGATTGTTTCTGACCACTGTCACATTGCATTAAAATACCAAGATTATGGACTATGAACTTTCTAAGAACAAAGAAGATCTTCAGCTGAGAAAAAAGTCCAGATGCTTCTGTACACATAAGAACATAAGAAAGTTTACAAACGAAAGGAGGCCATTCAGCCCATCTTGCTACACAAGTCAATGGAAGCAATATTATCATCTGATTATCAACAACGCATATGGTCACTTCAAAATGGTTTGTCCAGCAAATTTCTAGCAGTCTCTTTAGGAAGGGCCATTGTACTTTTGAGTAATGTAGTGCCGATGAAAGAATGCATACAGAGAACTACAAAGATCAAACAATCTCTTTGCACATGGTTCACTCTGAATTGCATGCACTAGTACTAAGTGGAGCTGATGGTTGTAACAATATATGTACAGTATGTGTCTTCCTAGTTTTCTTTGCAGTAAAGCCTGCACACCTCCATTAACCCCAATCATCACTGATGCACCGTTGAAGCACTGGCTGATGGTGTTGTCAGCATTAAAACCTACTTCCGAGAGGTGTTGAAGTATTTGAGTTGTAATGTATTCTGCATGTAACTGATGCAGTTTAAGAGGGTCAATCAGATGCTCCTCAGGTATTGAACCAGTAACAAATCTTACCATGATGAACAGATTTTCTACATTGCACTTATCTTGTGTCCCATCACTTTTGATACAGTACCCACTACAATCAGAATGCATATGGTAAGCTGGTGCGGGGTTGGGGTAAGTATAGATTGTGATAGACAGGTGGTAAGATGCAAAACACCAGACACTGAGAGATTGTAATATGGTTTGAATAGCACAGTGTCTGTATATTTAATTGTTTTCCACAGTTTATAGCCTTCCAATAAGGCAGCCGATTACATTTCTTTTTAAACTGCATAGCAGTTTCACCCGTTTCAGGTTTTGCTACACGCTTGATCAGCCACATGTATGGATAACAAGTTCAGGTGTATCTTTTTAAACTCGCCGTAAAACCAGGACTGGATCAAACTGCTATGCAATGGGAGTCTTATTTCCATCCCTGATGTACCGATGTACTGGCAGGGGAATTAAAGTAAAGTAATTACAATCTTCTACTCTTTCAATCTCTGCATTTCTGCCATCTTTCTTTCTCACATTCTCACTGAACTGGGATACATGAAACTTAAATGGAAGTATAACATTTATATGACTAAATCCACTAAAAGACAAAGTAGAAATGTGAGCTATATATAGAATGAGCTCTTGTGAGCTGTGTTGCAGAGGCGCTCATAAGATTACAATGGCTCACCACTGTTTAAGCACTGCAAACACTGCAAATCTCCTTCACTCTAACAGTAGTTTGAAATTATCATCCAGGACTCAGAAAGACTTAAGCACCCTTCTTCAGAAAAAATACATGTCATACATAAATTGTCGTCCCAGACAGAAGCACTTCCATGTTTATTTTAATACACTTAAAGGTTACTAACTGAACATGAAAAGTTCTTAAATATATACTGCACAGTACCTCTTTATTTAAGCTCTTCTTTAAGCTGGAAGGAAACAAATGTCCAGTTATGTTGTACCAAAAAATATCTGGTGCGACAATTCGAGAAAGTCCGGTAGCAGTATATAATAAGGTCCAATAATAAACACTTTATTAACTCTAGATGATGAATACATAGTATATGAAACTATGAACAAGCAGGTTATAAATATTTATGAAGCACCTTATTCAGCCATTATTAATGCTTTATAAGGTCCGCTAAAAAATCTCTATCAACCATTTATTAATGACTAATAAATGCTACATAAATATGAAAGAGCAAACTATAAATATCTATAACGCCATTTATAAATTAGGTTATTAGGGAGAAATCAGTGTAGGGAGCTGTGATTAGTCAAGCACATTATAAATGTCATTAATAAGTATTAAAGCACTAGAAAAATGTGACATTTTGAATTCTAACATGAAATGCTGCTGTACAACTATCATGGCTTCCGGTAGACTTTTGCAGTATATCATTTTGTAGTTTCTTTCAGTACATGATGTTAAATAAAACATCTAAAATTATGTTTGTATAGTTTTTTTTGTTTGTTTTTTGTTTTTTATTTTTTCTCAATCTAAAAATTCTAGGTACATGGAAAATATTTGGCCACAGCTGGTATGTAGCTCATGAAGTGCATGAGACATTGTTGCTTTTGATCTTAATTTTTCAAAGTGCAAATGACCATTTGGTTCCATTTTGGTCCAAATAAGATTCTTTTCAAAAAATTCAACCAGAACTGAAGTGCTGGCCCCTATTTGTTTATTTCCCATTGTACATTATCTCCCAGCTGTACTGTGTGCCCACTTAGAAAGAATGAGAATGCTAGCATCAACGTCACATGGCAGTAGAAAGAGTGGAACGTTTTCTGAAGCAGCAAAACAAATCTGTTAAGTCTTCATTATTATACAAAACATTTGGAGTACAGCTCTCAGATAAATGGATTTCCTGATTAAAGTCTTTTTTGTTGGTAGCATGGAACACAGCTGGTATTTCTATAGACTTATTTAGCCAGATATGGATACGTTTCCAGGTTAAATGCTACCAAATAATCGTCTAATATAAAATAATAAATAAATGCAAATTTATTACCCTCTCACAAGAGCAATAGTACCCAAAAATGTTATTGCTTTCCTAAGAATGATGAATGACCGGGAGTGGGGTGTTTATTTCCCTTTTTAACCCCAATCGGACCCTTGATTACTACATTTCTCAGTATTGCTGAATAGATAATTGGCCCATCAACAGGCAAAAGACACTACCCATTTACTACCACTGTAGCATGACTGGGAGGAATATTTCCTCTACATTTGTATCCCAGAAAATTAATTTCTGCAATTATTAATTAGTCATTTTATCCAAAGCAACTTACAGAGACTAGGGGGTGAACTATGCATCAACAATTGCTGCTGCTGCAGAGTCACTTCTAATAGGACCTTGTTTGTTTTATGTCTCATCCGAAGGACGGAGCACAAGGAGGTTCAGTGACTTGCTTAGGGTCACATACACAGTGAGTCAGTGACTGAGCTGGGATTAGAACCAGGAACCTCCTGGTATCAAACCCCTTTCTTTAACAAGCTGAAACTTGGAGGAGCTGATTCAAATTCCGCGCCGTTCTGAGGCACGGGGGAGGGGCGGAGCCCGCAGCAACGCACAAACAAACAAAAGGCTCCCACACAAATAGCATGTGGGAGCGACAGCGTGGGAGAAGTACAGTCGTGGACAAGTACAGCGCAGTTTGAAAGCAGGTTGACAGGTGCAGAAGCTAAACTGAACTTCCAAAAAAAAAAAAAAAACATGGTCTTCAAGCCAGTAATCTGTGACAACTGCATGATGTGGTAAATCCAAGAAAACCCAACAAAGCTCACCCAAGTTTGTATAAAGTGCCGCACGATCCAGGACTTGCTTCAACGAGTAAGTCTGTTAGAAATGCAGCTGGAGGAAATGAGACAGCAACAGGAGCTTGAGGAGCTGAAACACCCACAATTCATGGAAGTCTGCACCCCTAGCAGACTGAAAGCCACCAGGGAGATGGAAGAGAGTCGAAACAGCTGGGTTCAAATAGGAAGACGCAGGGAAAAAAAGAAACTTCGTCAAACACAACCACCAGAAATCCAAACGTCCAACAAATTTGAGCCACTTCAACATTTTGATGACCAAAACCAACATCAAGAGAATGAAAGGAACAACATCCAGGACCCTATAAACAGTGCTGACCAGGCAGCAAAAAGAAGGGAGGTCATGATTGCTGGGGACTCCATATTGAGAAACACAGCAAGTTTAGTTTGCAGTTTGGACCCCCTTACTACAACAGCGTGCTGTCTTCCAGGAGCCTCTGTCACGCACATCACTGGGAACTTGGACAGGCTCCTAGAATGAACAGGAGACGACCCGGTAGTAGTCGTCCACATCGGTACAAACAACATTGGAAGAGACAGAACAAGATCCCTGCAAAACAAATTCAGGGAGCTAGGAAGGAAATTAAAAGACAAGACCAAAACTGTGGTATTTTCTGGGATACTGCCAGCACCTTGCAAAGGACCCTATGGACAGCTGGAAAAAAAGACCTAGGAGTTTATGTTGACTCAGAAATGTCTTCATCTAGACAATGTGGGGAAGCTATAAAAAAGGCCAACAAGATGCTCGGATATATTGTGAGAAGTGTTGAATTTAAATCAAGGGAAGTAATGTTAAAACTTTACAATGCATTAGTAAGACCTCACCTAGAATATTGTGTTCAGTTCTGGTCACCTCGTTACAAAAAGGATATTGCTGCTCTAGAAAGAGTGCAAAGAAGAGCAACCAGAATTATCCCGGGTTTAAAAGGCATGTCATATGCAGACAGACAAAAAGAATTGAATCTAATCAGTCTTGAACAAAGAACTATGCGGCAATCTGATTCAAACATTCAAAATCCTAAAAGGTATAGACAATGTCGACCCAGGGGACTTTTTTGACCTGAAAAAAGAAACAAGGACTAGGGGTCACAAATGGAGATTAGATAAAGGGGCATTCAGAACAGAAAATAGGAGGCACTTTTTTACACAGAGAATTGTGAGGGTCTGGAATCAACTCCCCAGTAATGTTGTTGAAGCTGACACCCTGGGATCCTTCAAGAAGCTGCTTGATGAGATTCTGGGATCAATAAGCTACTAACAACCAAACGAGCAAGATGGGCTGAATGGCCTCCTCTCGTTTGTAAACTTTCTTATTTTCTTATGTTCTAACCACTGGGCTGGCAAGTGTGACTGCCGAGACAGGTACAACATTCAACCACCACTGGCGTTAGTTTTTTCATCTAATTCATATATTTCATTCATCATAGTTTTGCCTGCATAGGTGCAGCTAACGAGCTCCAATGGACAAGGCCATGGGCCAAATTCAAATAACAATTCAATTAATTATTATTATTATTTGTTTATTTAGCAAATGCCTTTATCCAAGGCGACTTACAGAGACTAGAGTGTGTGAACTATGCATCAGCTGCAGAGTCACTTACAACTACGTCTCACCCGAAAGACGGAGCACAAGGAGGTTAAGTGACTTGCTCAGGGTCACACAATGAGTCAGTGGCTGAGGTGGGATTTGAACCGGGGACCCCCTGGTTACAAGCCCTTTTCTTTAACCACTGGACCACACAGCCTCCTAAATCATTCAATTCATTCCATTGGTGGTTGCCTCCTTTCTAAAATAATGTTTCCATTTCAAGGCTTGTGTGAAAAGCCTAGACAGGTTTATTTTTTGCTTTCAAATAATAAAGTGTTCTCAACGCATCAATTATTTTCAACCATTGGCTGTCTGTACCTTTAGATTTAGACTCGAGTGCTGTTAAGTAACATACAAAAAGATTTATTTTTCCTTATGACTGCTAACACCAGTGTGAATGATTGTTTATTTGAATCAAATGCTAACTCTTATTCCTGTTCCCATGCAGTTGTATCTGAGTGTTACTGTAAGCGTTCACTGTATTAAACTTGGGAAGACCCTGTCCTTTATTGTGCAACACCACTTGTAAAACTGTAACACACTGGGCTCTGATTCCACCTCCTATAAAGATAAGGGTGAATGGCACCTATTATATTCATCCAGGACGCTGACATAATATTTACACAAAGGCTGTGCAAGTGTGGAGTAGTGGTTAGGGCTCTGGACTCTTGACTGGAGGGTCGTGGGTTCAATCCCCAGTGGGGGACACTGCTGCTGTACCCTTGAGCAAGGTACTTTACCTAGATTGCTCCAGTAAAAACCCAACTGTATAAATGGGTAATTGTATGTAAAAAAAATAATGTGATATCTTGTATAACAATTGTAAGTCGCCCTGGATAAGGGCGTCTGCTAAGAAATAAATAATAATAATAATTACACATAAATTGTGCAAACATTTTGATAAGCAGCAAAGGGCGTCTTGCCACAGCTTAGTCAGTCACAGAAGAAGAAAAAGAGAGTCGGAAGTTTTCCTTGTTTCTCTTCCATTTTTTTATTCTTCATTTTATTTTTAAGGGTTGAAGCTAAAGGGGTCTCTAAGTATGTGTACTGGAAAGTGTTCCCGGCTTATTGGGTTGGTGTTGATCCCTGCAGCCTTTGCTTGTATTATATCAAACCTGCTTCTGCTGTTTCCAAATGCAAAGTCGCTCGACAGCAACCACATCACTCTGCAAGCATGGCTGATGGGAGGAATAGTTGGTGGCTGCTTATTCATAAGTATTGTTTCATTTTTAATTTCCAGATTTTCCGTACAGCTCTGGCCAAAAGTTTTACAGCACCTAGAATTTTAGGATTGAGACATTTTTTTTTAAAAACTATATGAACATAACATAACTTATTTAACATCATGCAATCAAAGACACTACAAAATGATATTGCAAAAAAAGTCATAATAGTAGTACAGTAGTATTTCATGTTAGATTTCGAAATGTCAGATTTTTAAATTTGGGTCGTTTTTCGTGAAGTATATGACAAAACTACAAAGCGGTGTGTAATTCAATATGTTAACGTAACATTATTCAGCAGGTTTCAAAATGTGTTCATTCTATAGGGTGATGCAAAACATTTGGCCACAGCTGTATATATAGGTTATGCTTCAGGGGACCCAAATATCTGTCCAGGCTAACACACAAAGAGATGTTTATTAAGGAAATTACTTTCAATCAAAAATCCAATTCCGGATTAAACATACGCTGAACTGTAAGAAAGGAAATGTATACATTGAAGATTGAATTCATATACAGAGTGCTTTCATTTTAATATGCGTCAAGTTACCAGTTTGAACACACTTTTCAAAATCTGTCTGTTTGTCTTCCTTCTCTAAACTTGATTTAACAGTGATTCAATTTGCCGGAGAAAATGTTAATTTTCTTAACAAAACATATTGTTGTTCATTTGTAGTTTGGACTTATGGTTACAACTATGTACAGCTATGGCCCTCAGTTTTGCATCGCCTATTTAGGACTGAGACTATATGGACATCATTTAGATGTTCAATTTAGCATCATATAATCAAAGAAACTACCGGAAACCATAATACTAGTACATCAATGACGTTAAATAAAATATCTAAATTATGTTCTTATAGTTTTATTTTTTTAAATACATCTCAATCCTAAAATTCTAGCTGATGCTAAACTTGTGGCCAGAGCTGTACTTATTTCCCACTTAAAACATTTCCAGCACCAGCACCCACATTCTTATTCCCACGTACTTTCACATTTCATTATTCTATTTCCACTCTCCTCACTGTAAGAAGTGGCTCCCATACATACTGGTTTTCTTGTCTGGATGTTTGCTTCTGTGAAGGTTCCCGACTCTTATAAGCTCTGAACGGATTGATCTGAATTTTTTTTTTCTATATCTTCATAATGTTGGGGATTAGCAAAAACAGGCACTTGGCACATTTTAGGCAAGTCTAATTCTACAGGCATAATCATTTTTGTACTGCACATTGTATTCACTAGGATACACACTTCAAACTTTTTTTAAACACTTTTTTTTAAAAGTTACAACAACTATATGTTCAGAAATATGCGTTTGTGTGTTTACTGGAATAACTGTATACCATTTTAAAAAAATCACATCCATGCCACCTTTCTTATTCAGAAGTCGCCATCTAGTGGACATATAGTATACAATATTCTTTCAGTTCCTTCCAAAGGGGCTTGAATGACAGCACAAGATTAATCAGCTAATGCTCATTGAAACAATGTACCGATACTTTTATTCTGACCCCTAACATGGTATGCATTGAAAAACATAATACATAAATGTGCTAAAAAAAGAAACTACAAAATGATATTGGAAAAGTCTACCGGAAGTCATAATAGTAGTACAGTAGATTTCCAAATGTCACATTTTTCAATGTGTCAGTTTTTTGTTAAGTATATGGAAAACTACAAAGCGGTATGCAATTCAATATGTTAACCTAACATTATTCAGCAGGTTTCATTCGACTTTGTAAAGCAAAATTAGTTAATTCTATAGGCGGATGCAAAACTTTTGGCCATAGCTGCGAGTTTTGGTGACTGGTATTAAGTCAGGGCATACTAAAATGCAAATATTACTAACAGTAGGATTTTTACTAGCATTAAGGCAGATGATTATGCTTCTGTCAGTAACTACAAAAAACGTTTTTTTTTGTATAATTACCCATTTCCCCTTTACTAAACTTAAGGATGATAAAATACATAGATTTCTCTTTCTTCAGCCATGATTTTAACTTAGCAGTCATTTGTACTGCTAAACCCAAAAAGGCTGTTGCCAGTAATATTTTTTGCTGCTTCTAGTCACTAACAATTGACTATTAGAAAGAAAGGTACACATCTGTACTTAAAAAAGGTACAAATGCTTGTCTCTGTAGAGGTACCTTTCAAGGTACAATATATGTACTTTTTGGGAGGGTGCAAATTTATACCATCTAGTTTTGTACCTCATGTGGCAGTTCTGTACCTATTAATGGTACTAATGTCTTAGTATTTATAATAAACACCCACTGTGACCAACTTGTACCTCTTCCTAATGTACCATGACGGGTACAAACACTTGTATTTGTACCTTTTAAGGGAACTATAATAAAGGATCTAAAATGTACCCCATAAAAAAGATACAGATTTGTCACTTGGTAATGGTATTACTACAAGGACAAAACAATTGTATCATTATAGGTACTGGACAAGGCTCCAAATTTCACTATGTTCTTTAAGTACAGGCAGTCAACACTACCAATTAAACAGTCATAGCTGGCAAGTAAAAAAAGAACAAAGTTAAGAATAATGAAATTTAATGCATTCAAGTATATGTACAATGAATGGCAGCCAACTTTAATACCTCTGCAAAAACCATTCACTCAAGGACTATTCATAGTAAATATGGGGACAAACATATTGGAAATTAAAATAAAAAGCACACATTCTAGCTGTGTGTATTCAAACTCCATGGCTTTTAAAAATAGGTGGCATCAAGCGGCAGCTTTTCTACTTCACTTCTTATTAACTGTTATACTTTGATCATTGTAAAGATACAGAGGAAATGTATTATTATTTTATTATTTGTTTATTTAGCAGACGCCTTTATCCAAGGCGACTTACAGAGACTAGGGTGTGTGAACTATGCTATGAACTATTAGCTGCAGAGTCACTTACAATTATGTCTCACCCGAAAGACGGAGCACAAGTGACTTGCTCAGGGTCACACAGTGAATCAGTGGCTGAGGTGGGATTTGAACTGGGGACCTCCTGATTACAAGCCTTTTTCTTTAACCACTAGACCACAGTGCCTCACTACCAAATTAATTGCCAAGTCCAGTTGCTAGACAAAGGCTCTGTGGTCCAGTGGTTAAAGAAATGATCTTATAATCAGGAGGTCCCCTGGTTCAAATCCCACCTCAGCCACTGTCTCATTGTGTGACCCTGAGCAAGTCACTAAACCTCCTTGTGCTCCATCTTTCGGGTGAGATGTAGTTGTAAGTGACGCTGCAGCTGATGCATAGTTCACACACCCTAATCTCTGTAAGTCGCCTTGGATAAAGGCATCTGCTAAATAAACAAATAATAATAAATAAACAAATAATTGTTTCACAGTATTTATATATATCTATTTATTTTACAGACGAGTAGCCCCCACCTCAGAAGCACTTTCTTTATATTTACCCACCATCTCAAAAAGACCTGAGGGAGAAGAATTTGGCCACCGTCTTGTGTCTGACGAGCTGGTTCGCGTTACCCGGCTCTCAGGTACCGGAGCTGCTCGTTAACAGTGACGGCACGTTCACGGCCTGGGGTCTGCTCGAGCTGAGCGGCGATGCTTGGCACGAGGGCGCGATGGTCACCTGCCAGGTGGAGCACGAGAGCATAAGCGCCGAGGAGACTCTCACGAGAACGATTGAGATGAAGAAAAAACGTGATTATTATTATTATTATTAGTTGTAGTAGTAGTAGGCACAATAGTATTTAAATAGGAGAAATGGAGAGAACCCGATTTCTTTATGTATCTGCGAATATTTTAGTGTTTCCTTTTTTTATTGCAATATCATTTTGCTGTTAAATAAAATATCAAAATTATGTTTATATACCTTTTTTTTTACTCAACCCTCACATTGTAATGCACTTTTTTTCTGGGATTCATTTGGTATCTCGCTTGCAGCTTATTCCGAATGCTGCTGCAAGAACTCTAACTAAAACCAGAAAAGGCAAACATATTACTCCTGTCTTGGCCTCCTTACACTGGCTTCCTGGGCAGTTCCGAATTGATTTTAAGATTTGATTTTGAATTTATAAAGCCCTTAATGGATTAGCACCCAGTTATTTACAAGAGCTGTTGATCCCATACATTCCTAAGCAGAATCTTAGCTCTGAACCCAAACCCAAACCCAATGCCAAACCACGGGGAACTTCACAACCCACAGGGGAAAAGCTCCAGCCGTGCCAAGAATTTAAATTATACCCTCTTGCTTAAAAATGCTTTTTTATTTTGTGGGGGGAGAGGTGTGGGGAAATGCCATTGCCTGTCCAGCTTTGATATTTCCCAATTTGCATACAGCTCTGGCCAAAAGTTTACCATCACCATGTAGAATGAACTAATTTTGCTTCATAAAGTCACGTGAGTCCTGCTGAATAATGTTACGTTAACATATTGACTTGCATACCAAAAATTGAATAATGTGACATTTTGAAATCTAGCATGAAATACTACTGTACTGCTATTACGGCTTCTGGTAGACGTCTGCAATATCATTTTAGTAGTTTCTTTGATTACATGATGCTAAATAAAATATCTAAATGATGTTCATATAGCCGACGCAAAACTTTTTAGCAATAGCTGTACTGTACTAGATTTTACATTAGAAGGACCTTTACTGTTTTCAATATTTCAGATTTTTTTTTTTTTTTAATTTAATTTCAAGTTCCAACAAATAGAAAAGTGTATATGGCAGTACATTGAATCTTGTATAGAACATCTTTTCTTATGTCTCTTTGGCTTAAACAACCTGGTACACAAGCCCCTCTGATAGAAATTATGAGATGCAATCAAAAAAAGTTGCATCACAACATCAAAATCAAGCGCTTCACTAAAACTAAGCTACTTAAGTTTCCTTAATTTAAAGTTTAAATGTTGAACATAATCCTGCATTAATAAAGTGTTAAATATGAATGGGTATTCATTTATTATTTGTTTATATATATATATATATATATATATATATAGGGGCAAGAGAACATCAGGCATATACTGTGCCTCTAAGCAATCATTGCACCTAGAATTTGTATAGTACAAAAAATAACGGTTTACTGTTAAGAAATACTTTATATTTTTCAGTGTTTAAACTGTACGAGGCAGCCCATGGTGGTCTGTCAACACTGAAATACAACAGACACTAGAGGGCGCCCTTACTACACAATCCCTGTAGGCAAGCCCTTACAGCTATGGTCAAAACAAAGTTTTGCATCACCCTACAGAATTAACTAATGTTGCTTCATAAAGTCAAATAAAACCTGATGAATAATGTTACATTAACATATTGCATTACACACCGCTTTGTAGTTTTCAACTTAACAAAAAACTGAGAAAAAGTTGAAAAAAAGTGACATTTCGAAATCTAACATGAAACACTGTACTATACTATTATGGCTTCAGGTTGACTTATTACATTATGTTAAATAAAATATCTAAATTATGTTAATAGTTATTTGTATTATTTTAAATTGTCACAATCCTATAAATTCTAAGTGATGCTAAACTTTTTGGCCACGGCTGAACAGAACAAGCTGTGACGGTTTGCTTGCACTGTGTGATGCAGCGGGGAGTGTTACAGGTGTCACTAGGACAAGTTCGTAATACCGGGGTAGCAACACCGTGGAAATGCAGACAAGGAAGCCAGCCAGACAATAAAATTTTGAAAGGGATTAATTTAATTATTAAAACAATCAGATTAAAAACACACTACAATGGCCAAGCACATATACAAAATATAACTAAATATTGGTCGCAATAACAATAGCTGGATCAGTAGCAGCAGTATTCACAATGATTATCACAATTCAAATATAGATTTAGCTACAGCAATAGCAACAATGGACAAATAGCTATATCCATAACAGCAGTAACCATCACAACTTAAATATAGGTTCGGCTACAGCAATAACCAGCTAACTATATCAATATCAGTAACGTTGGAAATGGTTACAGCAGCAAAGGTAATGTAATTGTCTAACAGCAGCAATCAATAAGAAATGTTTATAACAATAAAAAGTCCCAAAGCCGTCTTCTCTGTGTTCCACGGTAGCATTAGCTGAGACTCGAGTAGGCTACAACAGCTCTGGTTAGGGAGGCCCGTCACTGGAGACGTTTCTCTAAGAAAGTAAAACAAAAAAGAACTTCGGCTAAGCAAGCCACATTGTTGAACGCACAAATTGAAACTCTCGTTTATATTTATTTATTATTACTACACAAGTAATCTACTACGTGTAAATTAACCCAGTTATTTTATAATTCAGTTAAATGCAGTACAATCTAAATGTTTATTTACTTATTTATTTGTAAGCAACTCAATTCCTGGCAGCTTTTCATAACTGTTACACACACAGACAGATAAACCAATAACAGAAATGTTGAACTTGAAAGGAGATTATAATTATTTTTTATTTCCCATCTGAATGCACACTCATCAACTTTTGTCACTCTGCTGTGCATTTGCTCTCAGTAAACAAGGGGGCACCATTTCCTCCAGGTGCACAGTTTTTTGCAGTCACTGGAATATTTGGTGTCCCCTCTGTAAATCAAGCAGGAGCTTGCCAAAAAATACCAAACTCATACTGTTAGTGTCTCTCTCAGCTGCATACTCAACAACTTTTTTGTGATCAAATGTTTTTATTGGAGGAGCAAACAGTACAACATAAAAAGGATTGAAACAAAAACTCCCCCCCCTTTTTTATTCCCCCCCTTCCATAAAAATCTAGAAACCTAAGCATCTATTTCCAACTATTTAGTAGGAGTTGAAAGAAGAATCATTGAAGTAATAGAATTAACAGTAATTTTACTGGCGGGGGCACGGCTCTTGCGCGGCTGGCCCAGTTGCGCCTGCAGTGGAAATGAAGCATCTGTGTGTCCTCACATTGTGCATGCTGCACAAAAGCTGACCTAAGTTGATGGCCGTGAAACACGTGGAGGAACCACCTGCTGCAGCCATCGCACGCAATCTGAAAAATACAAAGGAAAGTAGAGGGTGCAGAAAAACTAATGCAGTGTAGAGTTTAATTAGGAAATCATAACGAAGTATGGAAACCATGGACATTTAATTTGCATAAACTTTTAGAAAACATCTACTTCTATTTCTGTATTTATTTATTTTTAATTTTGATTAGAAGATGTTTGGAGTTGCAGTTGAAAAAGTTTAAAAATACAACTAAAGTGTTCACTACTAAATTACCCATTCATCTTGTGACACTGCATCCCCCAGAGTGTCCTGCTCTCCACAAAACAGACAGACTGCTCAGATCATCTGTGCAATAATCATATTTGGGTGCATATTTTAGAACGTGCACTAATAGGTACATCTCAGGTACTCTTACCTGTATCAACTATTCATTCCTGAAAACAGCAACTTTAGTGGCCCCCAGACATTGCAGTCTCACATGCAAGTTAGAAATAGTTAGAAACTCCACCACCAGACTGTTTCACTACTGTAGATGAAGTAGTTTGTTCTTCATGTATGTATTTACCAGTCATTTTAAATGTTTAGCTGCACAATTTTTTTTATTCATGTACAATACAAGATTAACACGACAACGCTGCTGCTCACCCAACAAAGTGCAATTAAGTGATCAATTTTAATGCAATGAACCTGGCTAGATTTAACAAGCTCACTGAACTATTACTGTATTGTCAATTGTGAGAATTTAAGCTAAACCTAACTTAAATGCAGCTTCATGATCCAGGCCCAAAATTAATCTGTGCAGTAAAAAGAGCTTAGAATATTACAAGTGCATCATCAGTGCCTTCGGTATTAACTCTCATACTGTACTATTACCCTTTATACCTGATTCCTTAAGAAGGCTGATTGCCATTTCCTTTCAGATAACGGCAATGGACTCCCTTCGGGGGGAAAAGTTGCTCTGTCTGCCTTCAAGAACATCCTCTACAAACTGAGAAAATAGAGGGGTTTTTTTAAATGTATTTTTTAAATCATAAACTGGTAAAAGCTATGTGGATAGTTTGTTTTATATTACTTCAAGAAACCCTTTAATGCCACCCAGTGTGGCTGTATTTAAATAATCACTGAAAAACTGATATAGTAGCTGTACTGTATGCAGACCTTAAACAAAAACACCCCACGATGTGTCATCTGAACCCACACACAAACCCACCATTTC
The DNA here is from genome assembly GCF_902713425.1 of Acipenser ruthenus. NCBI lineage: Eukaryota > Metazoa > Chordata > Actinopteri > Acipenseriformes > Acipenseridae > Acipenser > Acipenser ruthenus. The sequence continues at coordinate 26,363 of NW_026708416.1, read as the reverse complement.
TACCCTAACATGCCATAACTACCACCCCTAACACACCCTGCAATAAGATCTAGAAGTTATTTTTTTATTATTATTTTCTAGCATTTAAACTCTCCCCAGCCATACCAACCCTGTCCTTCCATACTTTCCCTGCAATACCACACCTTGTCATACTATACACCTGTACAATTTTAGTAGTATTATGTTAATATTAAGTCTATGAAAATGCTCTTACATGCACACAATGTATACTTTTGTGATGCTCCAAATGTAACATTGACAAAACATACATTTGTATTATTCTGTTTGGGAACTCTATATTATTATAGATTGCTAAAGAGTCTCAAAATAGCAATGTCATTAAGGGCAAAATGAAAGATTTATCTTGTTGTCTCAAGGCACTTCCTCACTTTCTTTGGACTCTCCCAGTGGATCCAAGAAAATAGTCTTCTTTTGGGATGGATACAGAACCTGAAAATAAATGAACTTGTTTAATATATCACACACACATGCACATACATACATATCATCCAAAAACACACACCATCTCTGCCACTCATGCTTATACTCACAGCAAGTGTCCAGTGGTGATGTTCATTTATAATGCCCAAAATCAAACTGTACTTGCTGGGATCAAGCTAAAATGGATGGAGATAACAAATTAATAACAGCACATAAGGTATCCAATATAAACTTTTTGTAAAATAACATATCCATTGATTGATTTTTATCACTCAAGGTGCTGTATTTTGAAGTGAGGCTTGACGTACCTCTCAGTGTTTGATATGAGCCCCGCCATATTTTGCTCATGGTGAATGATTCAATGAGGAAGGCTTTTTCGTCCCCTTCAAGATTAAATCTCCTCACCAGTGCTGTTATATATGCATTTATTACCTTAAAGGATAAACATGTACATATATATGATGGTGCATTTTTGTCTCTAAAATATGTCTTACATGCCTGCATTAATCTCTGAACGCAGAGGAAACCAAAAATATTCAAACCTAAATACCAAATAAAATATTTATAATGCTGACTAGACAGCAGGCAGTTCGTTTTTAAACTTATTTTATTCATAGCCTTTTATGTCTCACACTAGCTGCCAGGTAAAATCAATAAAAGAAAGCAAGTTAATACAATACATTTTACTTACTTGAATGCATAAAGTACATATGAAACCATTAATTGTTTGTTTCAGACAGAATCAAAATGCAGCATACATCACTCTCAAGCTCACTATCAGGGGCAAAGCGCCCTACGTCCAAATAAAATAATTTATATGGGCCAATTTTTGACAGCAACATATGGCTTCCTTTCCCAGACCAAGCTGCTTCAAGAACTGCAAAAAGTTTGCATATTTTGAGACACATTAAAAAGTACACTTACATCGTACTACAATTTTGTATTTGTTCTATTACAGTTCGTTTGTTCGAATATTATATGTGAATGGTTTATGTTGTCAAAAAAGTTACCCATGGAGAGTAATTTAATATGCACAGTTGTATGGCAAGAAAAACTTTACTCAACTCACATTTCTCAAGAATAACTGGACTGACTACAGCTGGGGCCGGAGATCCTCGTCTGACCACAGCTGGGGCCGGAGATCCTCGACTGACCACAGCTGGGGCCGGAGATCCAGGTCTTCCAAGAGCAACCCTAGAAAAGTACTTTGTGTGGTAAACGAGGAACCTCTTCTGTATAGGGCACCAAGTGATCCAAGCTGATACTTGGAAAGACCTTTCCTTTCTCATCAGTCAAATCTGCACTTTTGCCCTGTACAGCCGTAATGGTGAAAGGGCCCAGAAGGTCCCGATCCATTTTTCCCCCTTTCCTCTGCTGGCTCCTGCGGTTCTTCCTTAGTACCTTTTCATCTAGAGTGAATGTTTGTCTTGCTGCCACTGCTGCTTCTTTTCGGGCCTTTGTTTCATTTACTGCAGTTTGTGCATTTGCCCTCACAGTCTCAAATTTTGTCCTTTAATTTTATACCTGGAAACACAACCTCTTCCCCAAGCACATCCTCAACGGTTCTGTTCACCTATTGAAAAAGGTATACTTTAAGTGTAACTAGATTCTACAGAGGTGAAAGTTTGTATTGATTAAGATTATATGGCTTTATTTTTTTCTTCTCAGGAAATTTTATTCTTTGTCATTGTTACATTTTTATCTGTAGCACCATGTGGTATAATAGTGTTTAACTACAATGGACATTTCTGGATAAATGTGATCTCTGTTATGAAGAGTTATTTTTAAATGTTGCTTACACATATTGCACTGTTCAAAAGAACTGTTGCGTAAAAGTGAATTGAAATAGCTTTTAATACATTGATTCAAAATCCCATTTATATAGACATTTAAGGCACTACTTCATTTGACCTTAAGAAGAGGTGAGAGACCACAGAGTTATATAAGGTGTTGTGAGCTGTTACTGCATTGTTCTCCATGAAACTGAAACATTGTAGCCAGAGGGGTAGTAACATTTGAAATGTTGTTACAAAGTTTGTTACATTAAATACAATGTTACTAATAGTCTGGGGGGGGGACAAATAGATTTATTTATTTTTTTCACCTCTCTTCTTGAAAGCACTTTTGACGGATTAGAAATTGAACAAGTATATAAATGTACGGAATACCTATATTGATATACATTTCTGTGGCGGAGTGTCCCTCCCCTATATGTATTATTTGTGTTATTATTGTTTGCATTGCGGATGAAAGCCGTCATTATTTGATTAAAACCTTGTGAGGATGTGTGACTGATGAGCCTGCAATTTATTTTTCTAGCTGACAGTCACGCATCCTTTTTAAACTTGTCCAGACTATGGCCGAGGGGTAATAGGATAATTAATTAATTGCTAGTTAACCCCTCGGCCAGAATATAAAAGCCTGCAGCTGTCTGCGCTCAGGGTGAGGGTGTTCGAGAGTGGAGAACAAGTGAGGAGTTTGGAGGTAAAGAAATTAACACAAACTGCTAAGCGTGCTGGTTTTTACACCAGCACGATACTTATTTGTTTATTTCTGTTTGTTCGGCCGACGCGCCTTTTTGTTTTGTTTTGTTTGAACTGTTGGTTTTATTATTTAATAAAACCCTGAGCGCAGTTGCGCTCCAGTTTTGCACCTCCATTCCTTATTTTGGTTTTGTGTTCCTGGTCCGTGATGTCACCACACCTGCGCACGGCAAGCCATACTGTCACAATTTTTAATGTTTATGTGGCTACACTATGTAACACAATTTTAGTTCCTGGGTAGTAAGTGTTATTTCCTAATTGCTTATGCCTCAAAAGTATAGAAAATGGCTATTATTCCCCACAAACTTTGCTTTTGTGACCAGGACAGTGATATTTTGAAATTTACCTATTTCCAATGAGAAAACGGGCGAATGTGTGTCTTTTTGTTCACATAAAGTCAGAAAAAAACATATATGACTCCAAATTAACATGTATTTATACTAAAGTAATACAAAAATGACTACAAAAGATTTAGAAGCGAGTAGTTTGAGATTTACGATTATACTGTAAATCACTTTCACGAATCAGCCCCCAAATGTAGTTTCCCATCATGTTCTCGTTATACTGTCCTTGGTAGCGGCGTTCAAAGTCCAGTATATCCTGGTGGAAGCGCTCGCCTTGCTCCTCCGAGTACGCTCCCATGTTCTCCTTGAATTTATCAAGATGATTTTCAAGGATATGGACTTTGAGGGACATCCTACAGCCCATTGTGCCGTAGTTCTTCACCAGAGTCTCAACCAGCTCCACATAGTTTTCGGCCTTGTGATTGCCCAGGAAGCCCCGAACCACTGTGACAAAGCTGTTCCAAGCCGCTTTCTCCTTACTAGTGAGCTTCTTGGGGAATTCATTGCACTCCAGGATCTTCTTTATCTGTGGTCCGATGAAGACACCGGCTTTGACCTTTGCCTCAGACAGCTTAGGGAAGAAGTCTTGAAAGTACTTGATGGCTGCCGACTCCTTATCTAGAGCTCTGACAAATTGTTTCATAAGGCCCAATTTGATGTGCAGTGGTGGCATCAGCACCTTCCAGGGGTCCACCAGTGGCTCCCACTTGACGTTGTTCCTCCCCACAGAGAACTCTGTCTGCTTGGAAGGGTCCACCATGCAGAAGTAGCAGTTGCTTGAGTGGTCAGTTGGTTCCCGCTAAATTCTTGGGATAGCGAACTTCATGGCTCTTTTCCCCTCTGTACCATCCTACAAAAATACATTTATTTCACCCATGACTAATGTGCAAGAGATTCTCGTAACATTTCTCATATATGATATTTTTTCAACAACATTGAAAATTGTAAAACATTTTAAAATTAAAAATTTACAATTTTAAAAATTAACAAATTTTATAACATAAAATTCCGAGCAACAATTGTCCATCTTACCTTCCAGAGTTTTTTTGCAGTGCTCGCAGGTGAAATGAGGTGCCCAGGGTTTGTCTTGATCCCCGACAGGCATGCCGAAATATGCCTTGTAGGCCTCGCACATCTTAGCAGATGCTTCCACAGAGTACTTTTTCACTCGTCTTGATAAATTGGCCGCAGACATAGCAAAATGCGTCTGCTGGATGCTTGCAGCCTCTTGATGCCATCTCAGAAAAATGCAGATATGTATCCACTTAGGCAGCTGGAACTAAACTGAACTGGTGGGCTTAAGGCCCCTGTATTTATACTACTATTTATATTACTGGAAAGTTCGATAAAGTTCTAGAAGTTACTCCAAGTTTACTCAGCACTGAATCTCTCTGGAATGTTCTGGAAAATAGGTAAATTTCAAAATATCACTGTCCTGGTCACAAAAGCAAAGTTTGTGGGGAATAGCCATTTTCTATACTTTTGAGGCATAAGCAATTAGGAAATAACACTTACTACCCAGGAACCAAAAAAAAAAAAAAAATTGTTACACGGTGCTATCATTAATAAATTATTTAAACTTGCTGATGACAATGCTACAGAGAACAACAAATACTGTTACTAATGTCATACAATTGTGTTTGTATTTTTAAATGATGATTTAATTGAAACCTTATGTTAAATACTAGTAAAATATATAGTACTAGTATGCTGAATTGCATGTTGATGGGTGCAAACCTGCAGGATGAGATGTGTTTACAAAGAGGTTGGAAACAACCATAATAATGAAGAAACTGAGAGTAAACAATGTCTTTGTTACAAAGCAGACTGAATGAATACCAAATATTATAACTGTGATCAAGTAAAGAAAATCAACTAACATTTACAAATTTAAACCTACCTCAATAAGATTCTGGAACTTCAGAGGGGTAGCGGGCCTCTCGTCCAAACATGATAAAATATGGTAAATGACGTGTGGTCAACTTTTTTTTGTCCTAAACCCAAAAATAACCGCGTCCAGATGTGTCCCAGGTCTCTGGCTTCTGCTGGCAAAGTTTGCTTAGAGCTCTGAAAATAAACAGTGTAGAATATATTTTTCAATTCTTATTTATATTTTACATAAAACTGACAACTCTAAACACATTGCATCATATTATAACTTTAGGACAGGGCAAAATATATTTTTCCAAATCTCCAAATACTTGGGCAACTGATGGCAAATGAAAACAATGCTTATTCTCATGGATAGCTAATCACAAATTGGTAGTGGAAGTTGTGGGATTATTGATGTTGTGTGTATTCAATATCATAAGGAGGCTGTGTGATCCAGTGGTTAAAGAAAAGGGCTTGTAACCAGGAGGTCCCCGGTTCAAATCACACCTCAGCCACTGACTCATTGTGTGACCCTGAGCAAGTCACTTAACCTCCTTGTGCTCCGTCTTTCGGGTGAGACGTAATTGTAAGTGACTGTGCAGCTGATGCATAGTTCACACACCCTAGTCTCTGTAAGTCGCCTTGGATAAAGGCGTCTGCTAAATAAACAAATAATAATCATGCTTCAAAATTACAGTTAAATCACTCTTACCTCTGTATGGTGCCATTCATTCTTTCCACCAAACCATTCGTTTGAGGGTGGTAAGGTGAGCAGAGGCTTCGTTTTCTATTCAGGAGTTCACAAACTCCTTTGTTGACCTTTTGATAAGAAAGTGAGTGGGGGGGGGGGGGTTGAGGAGATGTTAAAACACAGTACAAACTTAATATAAACTGACAGTTTAGCTTAAAATAACACTAATATTTGTTTAAATATCTTTCATTTGTAAGAAATGTATACCTGTAAAACTTAGATAAATTAAAACAGAATAAAATAAGCGACGACGGCTAAAGTTATTTATGGAAGTTGAAATAACGCATACAATTACAGAGATCATGTAAAGTAAACATTTAGAAGTAGTGAAGACCAGATATACACCTGATTAATGATTTCTCTCCCTTGGGCTGTTAAAATCCTTTTAGGAGCTCCAAAAGTGTAAGAGGACTTTATGTGTAAGGGGGGGTTCTCTTTTGCAGTTAATTTTACTGGATAGGAATTCCTTTATACCTGTGTGTGTGTGTGTGTGTGTGTATATATATATATATATGCAAACAATAACTGCATACCATGGGCAAGAAACGTTTTCCTGTTCTGGCAATTGAATAACAAATGCGTTCTGTAACAATATGTTTTAGGATGAGATGTCAACGAGTAAGAAAATTGCTATTTTTTATTAAACTGCCCCAAATTTCTGAAAAACTTCTGAACGGCAAAATAGCACCACCTTGTGGACCGCAGTGGAACTTGCGTTTTTCTTCGTTTAAACGTTCATATATTACCAAATGCAACGATGGGGCTGATTCTGCAAACAGGAGGAGAACACTTCTCAGAGAGAGAGAGAGAGAGAGAGAGCGAGCCTGCAGTAATGTGGTGAGAAAGATACTCAGGATTAGAGACCATGTGGTAAAAAAACACAACGTACTGACGGAGACTGACCCAACGTAATGACGGATATAATTAACCCCGCCCCTAGAGGAGTCCTTGCACAGCTGTCTCTGTCAGTGCCTAAACCATCCGGGCCACTTTGGTTAACCCTTCGTCTTCCAGGATGTGCTGTGGATGACAAATGAGAGGAGAGAGAGAGAGAGAGAGAGAGAGAAGAGAGAGAGTGTTAGGAGGCTGGACTACACAGCATGGGCAGCTCTGTTCATTGAGTAGATAATGCTGAACATGCAGCTCCTCCCCAAAGCTAATCTACAATTCTTTGGTTCCAGGCAAACACCACTGCTTACTCACCCAACCATTTTTGTTGGTAGTGTTTGAGGACTGTACATTGACTTCTATAGTGTAGATTTCCTATTGTAAAATCCAGAGGGGATCAATGCACAAACCCAGGGAGAGGCAGGGGGAGCAAAAGTGTTGGGGATTGTAGGTCAATTGGGATTACCTGGGTTGGGATTAGCCTGCTGTAATCCCCACCCCTCCTTCCTCAGGTTTTAATGCACCTTCACATCTGACATTGCCCTGTATCAGTCTGGCTCCGTTCCCTCCCAGTGAGATTCAAAGCATGCAGTAATAAGATCATGGGTACACCCCTACTCTCTCTCCACTGCTTCAGGGATCACTAAAGAAACCTTAAAAGACAGACAAACAGCAGCAGACATGCAAGAGCTGGTGCAGAACGAGTCAGTGTGGAAGAGGGGTGTAGCGATATGCTCACATCATGATATGTATCACGATACGCAGGTCCTGATAGGATATGTATTGCAATACGCAAGTCTTGATGCGCTGCTTGTGTGAAGCACATAAGATCAAATTATTACTGTTCTTAGGAATTTAGCAGACTCTTATCCAATTTAGAGACTAGGGGGTGAGCTATGCATTAGCAGCTGCTGCAGAGTCACTTACATTTATTGAGGTAGGAAGTATGATAAACAGCTATAAAAACACTTTATAAAACAGCAGCAAAAGACAGACTTTGGTGATTTTTTTTATTAATTTATCTTTACAGAACATATAACTATATATATATATTATATATATTATATATATATATTTTTATAGAAACTTACATTCAACTTTAAACACACGTGTATTGTAATATAAATATTACAAATAGAAACGATCCATTATGATCTTGCGGTATCACATTCTGATCTTCCCTCCCTTAGAAGACTAAACGTTTATTATTTTATCAAAATAACTTGGACACTGCAGACTACAGGATCAGACAGTGCTGAATTGGCTGGCTCTCTGGATATATTTTGAAGTGGAATGGGAAAATGATCCAGACATGTGCTTTGCATCTTTTGAACGGGGCCCAAGAGAACAAACAAATACACACTTGTGGGGGAAAAAAGTTCTTTGAAAAACTGCAGATCAACCAGCAAGAAGACTTTAAATCTGGGATTCAAGCTGGCGTTTTGGTGCTGATGTCCTTATAGCGGTAGGTTAGTCAGTTTTAAAAACAGATCCTTTTTTTGATTATTCAAGTAATCAAGCTCTTCAGCTCTGTCTAGCTGTCGGTGAAACACACAGCTGGATACCGAAGAGTGAGTGAGCAAGTCAAAACCGCCGACAGCTGGAGTTCGTTGATATTGATCAGAGAAGATTAGTTCACAGATTGTAGATCCCACTAAAGTTTTTGTACACTGTGTTGTATGCGCTCCGTGCGCTGCCATTTCTGGTAGAGTCACGTGAGCGGTTCAGTGTGTTGATGTGTAAATAAATCCTCTTCACCTGCGGGGGGCGTATCAACTTGTAACGGTCACCCTACACAGTTGATAGGCAACTGTACTGTCCTCCCTTAGGAGATATTACTGGCCAAATAATTAAAACTAAATAAGTCAGTAAGGGTGACTGACAGTAAAACAGGGTCGTCACAATGCGTCAATTTAACTACACAAACACTGGTTTATTCCAAAGAACACAAAGCTTGACAAAAAGAATGACTAAACAATTATAGAAGAAAACAACACAATTAGGGACAGAGTGACAAGGAAGAGAATATAGTGTAAACAAATCCAGGAAAACAGATAAATGAAGATACACAGCAGAGTTTAAGAATATAACCACAACAACTTAACAATTACTGACACGGAGGATGATTAATATACAGAATGAATAAACAATGCAACACAAAATATAAAAACAATAGTAATGGAGTCCCAAAAAGTAACAAAAGAAAAAAAAACAACAACGATGACAGTCAACGGAAAGAGCTCACCAAACCAGTATGGAAGTCCAGTTAATTACTTGGGATGAATGTGAACGATGATGTAGAGGTCTTCAGGAGATGAAATTGCGATGAAATGGATGTTTGATGAAAACTGAGGTTGCAAACAGTCCAGAACAGATGCACAAAAACATACAACCACACACTCCAGCAAAAAACACAAAAAGAAACTACCCCACCTAATTAAGCAAAAAATGGTAACTAGACAATAAACTAAAGCAGCAGACAAAAAGAAAACAAAGGCTAAAGAATAATATCTAGCTAACAGTATAAAGATTAGGTTTCTCAAAAGGTAGACAGACTCTCACCAAGGTGCTAGCTACAGAAAAAAAACACCCTCCCAACCCCCCACAATTAGAGAAATGAGACAGGTGAAGATTGACTGAGAGGATTGGTGGATGAAATTTTGAATGGACCAATGGGGTGAAAGAAAGAAATGGATACTGGGAAATGTAGTTTATAGGTTGGCCTGGCCAGGCTACTGCCTTTACTTGAAGAGACAGGCGAGTGAAAATTACACCCACATATGTAGCAACAGTGCTACAAACTTCAACCTCAGTCTCGATCTCCTGCCTGTCACTCAGCAGCGAATGCACGCACCCACACGGCAGACAACTACTCTGTCACAAGCATTTATACCCTGTATCTTTCTAAACCAGGTTTTTAAGGGAGCTCCCCAATAAAAGCTGAATCTCAAAACAAGAATTGTTATAGTATACTATAGTAACAAGATTCATTTATCTGACTTTACATATCCGCCCTTACCCTGGTCCCACCGCAGTACAGGACAGCAGCACCATAATAACATTTTTTTAAATCTCACTTTCATGTTCCCAAACATCAGCTGTTTTATTAAAACAGAGACCGTCTACCTCAGAATGCCAACAGGATATTTTTATAATGCAATACTGACATCTTGAGGCCATATACAGAGTTGTACCATCATTTGAAAGATGGATTTTTCATATTCCTCTAGGACTGCGCTCATTTCAATATTAATAATAATAATAATAATAATAACAGACTTCATTGAGGGGAGCTCTGAACCCCAGGACTGGGTGCAGCAGCAGCAGGGCTAGTGTGAGTTTGTAACCCTGCTCAAACTCCTGGCTCCTGATCTTTTCAATATTAATAATAATAACAGACTTCATTGAGGGGAGCTCTTGTAACAACCAGACTTAAGACACAAGCCAAGACTAACTGATTTCAAAAAACATAAAGACTGATTGACAGCAAATAATGGGACCAAAAGTTCATGGGTAAGAGTGTTATAATCTTCAGTAACCTCTTATAGTGGCAAAAAACTGTAGAACAGTACAATGTCAATACAAAGGAAGCAAAATATACCTTAAACATTGCTCTAGGAAACCTCATAGCACAATAGAATGCATAGTGTATACACGGATATAAATATTTTGGCAGTGAAACAGCAAGTAATACAGCAAAGAACACTCACAATGACCCTGTTAACCCTGGATATTGCTGGTATGGTAAAAACGATACACAAAACAGTTTGAAACACAACGAAAAAGTATTAACAAAAGATAACCAGTCCATATAAATTAATGCCATTATAAAGTTCCTTATTTCAGGAGAAAAAAAACGACAAACCAAACAAAGTCAAATTCAAAAAACAAAATCAAACGTGCTTCAAGACAAAACAAACTTGCAAAAGAGACATACTCCAGAAAAAAATAAAGTATCAAAACAAACGCCCATAGTACTATAAAAAAATAAAAAAATTGTAATCCAGCATTGTCCAACACAAAAAGGAAAAGTCTACCAGACCGTCTCACCCCTTCCTGCCGTGTGTCCGATGACCGGCTGCGCGTTGTTCCTGGGTTGTAAATCGATCTCTGTTATCTTCAGTTTCAAATAATCCATCTATCTATCTATAGATAGATATATATATATCTATCTATATATCTATATATCTATATATCTATATATCTATATATCTATATAAATGAACAGCATTCCAGAACTGTATTCGTGACAATTAGCTCAGTGCTACTCCAGAAAAAAATGTTTTTAAATAAGCTTAAATAATTTAAAAAGCAAAGCAGAAACCGCAACAAAACCTGCAAACAATCAGCTCTCCTTTCAGGCCATTTTTTCCCGTTTCCCACAATACGCTCTTTTTATCAATGAAACCCAGGTGGCTTTAATTAAAACAATTACCGTAACTGGCATAATAGAAGAACCTTCCCATAGAAAAAAGAAATAAAATAAACCCCGATAAATCCCCCTCAAGCCTGGACAACTAAGCCAAACGGGAGATAGGCTAATAAATAAGGCAGAGATGAACAATGTATTTTAACCTGGCCAGGTGTAATCCATTCTAATTAAAGAACAGATAATGATGTATTTTTAACATAATTTATGTGGTGGTCGCCACACTCTGAACCCCAGGACTGGATGCAGCAGCAGCAGGGCTAGTGTGAGTTTGTAACCCTGCTCAAACTCCTGGCTCCTGATCTTTTCAATATTAATAATAACAGACTTCATTGAGGGGAGCTCTGAACCCCAGGACTGGGTGCAACAGCAGCAGCAGGGCTAATGTGAGTTTGTAACCCTGCTCAAACTCATGGCTCCTGATCATTTCAATATTACTAATAACAGACTTCATGATGCAAAACTTTTGTCCAGAGCTGTAGTTTTAGGTGCTTCGATGGCCATTAAGCTAACTGTAAATGGCTTGTTGACTGTGCAGTGTGTTGTGTATACTGCTCAGTACATACAGAATATCATAATCTGGTTCTGTGCGATACAAATAGAGACCTTTTCACCTTTCTGGAAGCCGTGACCTGGAGTGGGTGAACATCACTGTGTCTCTTACATTGCACCCCTAATAGTATATATATTTAATTGCACAAAGTTCACTAAGAATAATCAAACAGCACAGCTGATCTTAATGGCTCGTCATTGCCATCGGACGCTAACTATTTGTTACACAGAGATTTCAGACGGCTGCATCACATTCATATCGGGGTCTGCTTCATGTTACAGCATCTTTGTCCTTTGGATATTTATAGTGGTTCATTTTGAGGTCCTTGACAATTATAAAAAAAAAAAAAAAAAAAAAGAAAAAGAAATAGGAGTGTGATGAGTCAAAGGGGTTTCGGTCTGTAATTCAGCCTCCCGACAGTAGAAGGCAGCAAACCAACTCGGGACTTCCCTTACCAAGGTCTCGTGACCATGACGAAAGTCATCTTTATGAGGGGCGGCACCTTGGTGAGGGGCGGAAGTGCGAGTATGTAAATTCCAGCCACTGGAGTCAAGTGAGTTGTAAGGACACTTGTCAGTTTGGGATTGGTGTTCCACTGACTACAGGGGCGAGGCTTTGCATACTAAAGGAAACGTGCTGCTGTGTTCGGGGTTGGTCCTAAAAAGCATAGGCGGGGTGAATGGGCAGGAGGGAGAGAGGAAGCATTGGCTGGTGGTAGTTTTTGTGTTTGCTATCACAGGGCGGAAAATTCATTAACCTTTTCTTTTTTCTGTTTTACCCCTTTAAGTCCAGGGATTTTGTGAAGAGGAATAAGGAGTTTCCGTACCCTTCGTTTTATCGTTATTCCAGCACCCCCCTCCCTCACGCCATTCTTTGTTTTTTTTAATTTTTTTTTTTAATCGTGTAACAAATAATATTAAAAATGTATTTTGGTTGCACGTAAATTACTGCCTGGACAATCCATTATTACTCACACGCCTCACAAGGAGGCAGTGGATATGAAGAGCTTTTTAGTGTTTACATTTGTCACACAGACACATATATACATATACATCCCCATTTTGACTGTGTGACTCCCCCCCTGCACACCACGCGGCCGTGCCTTTACCAGGGGACCCTCAAGGACCCCTGTGCTCCCCTGACTGTGACTCCCCCCTGCACACCACGCGGCCGTGCCTTTACCAGGGGACCCTCAAGGACCCCTGTGCTCCCCTGACTGTGTGACTCCCCCCTGCACACTACGCGGCCATGCCTTTACCAGGGGAGACCCTCGGGGACCCCTGTGCTCCCCTGACTGTGGGACTACCCCCTGCACACTACGTGGCCGTGCCTTTACCAGGGGAGACCCTCGGGGACCCCTACGCTATCCTGACTGTGTGACTCCCCCCTGCACACCAAACAGCCGTGTGTGGTGGAATTTTCTGCATACAACCGAGAAGGCACCGGTCCCGTACCGAGAGAACGATTGAGACAGAGACAAGTCGGAGCAACTTCACACTTTATTAGTCTGCAGACTGGAGCACTCAACAAAGTAACACAGACTCTGCAAGCAACCGCAAAGAAAGCTCAAAATACACTAAGTCAAACAGTTCCTTATATAATCAGTTTTTGCACAGAGTTCATGACTTGTGGTAATTCTTATCTCCCTTAGTCAGCTCAAACCAACCTTGTGGTATTCTTGATACTGTTGCCTACCGACTTTTCTGATTGGTTGATTTTTCTAGTTGCCAGGGAGAGAGAGTGTCTGTCAGGTCCCACAAAGTTGATTCCCCTAATACAAGAATATTAGTTAAGTGACTGGGGAGAAAAGAGGAATTATCGCGGTCTCAAAATATTATCATTTGAGACAGTGTCCTATTCTCATGTCGCTGACTCATGCACTTCTCTGAAAACAGGGCTGCTGACCCTTGGCCACATTCCAGTGTGTTAGTTCAGCATTGTAAATCTAATACTTTGTTAACATCAAACTTCATATAATATCATTATTCAGGTTATACAAATCACAGAGATCACCCAAACATATTAGATTAGAACTCTTCGTGCGATTATTCTATCATTCTTCTATCACACGTGCCTTTACCAGGGGAGACCCTCGGTGAACTGTTTATGTAAACCATTGGTACGAAAAGTTGCACTGCCATGGTCCTGAAAAAATAGGTCAGCATTAAAAAAAAAAAAAAAGTATAGCATAGCTGGAAAACTTAATATGGTGCAATTATAGATATTGAATGACAAGCTTATTGTGTCGGCCCCCTGTGAATGAAGAGACCAGGACAGGAGGGAAGTGGATGACCAGCTCACCTCAGACACTCCCAGGTTTCTGCAGGCGTCGATGAAAATTCTGCACATTCCGTCTGCTTTTGGCAGCGCTGATCTTCGGCTGAAGGACAAGCAAACAAGCGAATGAATTCCAGTACAGACGCAGTGGTGTCGTGGAGCCGGCACGCAGCTCCTCTGGTTTTCTGTAGGCAGCTCGGACATCCTCGCTCTGCCACCTGACTGACACACTGACCCGTAAAGTAAAGGCATTCTGACAAGAGGGAGAAAGACACAGAGGAAACACTCACCACGGCGGGGGAGGGCACGTGGATGATGGCCTCATGTGGTTGGCCAGCTGGCAGAGGGTGGCTCTGTTTGAGAGATCCTCGCCCAGATCTTCAGGCAACGAGTGCCGTAACCTTAACATGAGGGTCTGAGAGAGAGAGAGAGAGAAGAGAGAGAGAAGAAAGAAAGGGAGAGGGAGCGAGAGAGCGAAGGAAAGAAAGAAACAGGAGAGAGAGTGAGACAGACAGACAGAAAGAGAGACAGAGACGGAAAAACTTAATAAAAGACATTGAGACACAGGGGTATTCCGTTACTGGACCACTGCAAAGCCACACAGAGCTGACAATTTTTCCAGCCTATCACATCCATTGCCATCAATTTGTAGATCTCACATTTTCAAATATGTGATTATTTATGGCAATACACAGCTGTGGCTCAAAGTTTCGCACCACCTAGAATTTTAGGATTGAGACAATTAAAAAAAAACCACACATACAAAACTATATGAATATACTTTAGATCTTTCATTTAACATCATGTAATCAAAAGAAACTACATAATGATATTGCAAAAAAAGTCTACCGGAATCCATATTAGTACAGTAGCATTTCATCTTAGATTTCGAAATGTCATCTTTTTTAATTTGTCAATTCTTTCCGTTAAGTATACAGAAAACTAAAAAGCGGTGTGTGATTCAATAAGTTAACGTAACATTATTCAGCAGGTTTCATTCCACTTTATGAAGGAAAATGAGTTATTTCTATAGAGGATGCGCAGTGGCAGAGGAATAGGCGGTACAACTGCACAGGAGCCCACTGACTCAGAGAGGGAAAAAATGAACAGTGACACTATCCCTCGCATAAATATCTGCAGATGTTACAATCTTCATATTCGTGTCATTGCCTCAACGATCCTGAAAGTACAGCATGACTTACTACGGGGAAAACTCTCCTGAAGTGGAGTCCAGAACTCCTACAACGCAGAGAACTAAATATTGTTAAAATACTAAAACACCTGACTTGGCATGTTTAACAACTTTCTCTTCCTCCGCCACTGCTGGGGCAATGTTTTGTTTTTTTTGTTTTTTTTTAAATAATCGCGCTGCGATGCGGGACACAGCAAAGGGAACATCATGAGATTCTACTGAACCCCGCAAAAGGAGTTCAGAAGACTTTTTTATTATTATTTTTGACAGCAATCGTGTTAATATAAATCCAGTAAACAGCTTCAATAAACTCAAGACTGTCCTCCACCTTTCTGAGCTGCGCTATTAACTCCTTCTCTTCTGGTAGGTGCTCCCACTAGCTCTGTGATCGGAGTCCTGACTTTGAATCAGAGATCTCCGTGTCCACCAAGGAAGTCACTGAACCTGGATTAATATAAAAAACAGACGAGGTATGACACAGGCCCAGTTTTTGCGATGGAACCGCATAACAGTCTCGCGTTTTGATTGGTCCATGTCTGTCACATGAATATGTCGTCACACGAATGGAAAAGCTTGCAGGGTTTTTAACATTGTGATCAGAGCGAGAGAGTGATCTGCTTTCCACAACCTTACCATTAAAATATAATGTGGTATTACGCTGTACTGATATAACAAACTATGGGTAATTACTTTATATGAATTATCATGTTATGCACAAATGTAAGAATTGGCTTTCTGTAATGGCGTACTTTTTAACATATAATTGTTTACGCGATATATTTTAATATCAAATATAGTGTAGCGATCCATGTATTGCGTTTGTGTACTGTATTCCCTCTTGTTTCTACTCTGTTAATGCCACTGTATTGTGTTCCTTGCCCCCCCCCCCGGTCTGTATTACCGGTAGCTGCGGGCTCGCTCTGTCTCTGGCTGTGTGAGCTGTCCCTGTCATTGGCTGTTTGTTGTGTGTGCCCATTGGTCCTGGTGTGCAGCTGGGGACCAATGGGATAGCTGTTCACTCTGGCACCCGATTAGAATAAAGGGGCGGGGCTAAGGTATAAAAGGGGGCGTTGCAGCGCATTGTGGTCGGTGCAGAGCAAGTGGCTAGAGCGGTGGGCTCTGAAAGAGATTCATATATAAAGCGTTGAACTTGGAAACGGCGTGTTGTCTCTTTCTATCCTGCCCACTGCGTGGAAACGCTGCAATATGTCTTCTAAACTAATACATCCTCTAACAAAACTGTAATAGTGTGGATCTAATGTAATCACAGTTGTACATATAGACTGCCCATGTTTTCATTCACGTCCCAAATTCTGGCCCGCTTTGCTTTTCAGATAACGTCCCAAATTCTGGGCCGATTTGGTTTGCAGATAATGTCCCAAATTCTGGGTTGCTTTGGTTTTTAGATAACGTCCCAAATTCTGGGCCGCTCTGATAACATCCCAATTTCTGGGCTGCTCTGGTTTTTAGATAACGTCCCAAATTCGGCATTTTCGAATTCAGGCCAGTTTTTGAGATATTCTGCTTAGCTGACAGCTGAGTTTCTAAGTCATGCATGCACAGTTTACCATAAACTGGACCGTTAATTCATTTAAGAGTAACCCTTAGTACATGAATCAAAGTTAATGTATTTTTTACTCTCCCAGAAAACATTTAGGAACATGGTATACCAAAAAAAAAAAAAAAAGGACATCTCATTTGCTTATGTAATGTCCATCAATATATAGTGAGGCGTAGGGGTTTATCAGAACTTCTGGGTTTAAGAGACCAGTGCCCTTCTATCTGGAGGTTTCAGCTCGAGTACCCCTTTACAATTTTCGCTCAACTGAACGGTACCTCAGTTACAATAAAATGGAGAATAATCTGATGACCCCCTCCCCCCCCCCCCCCCCCGTTTATTTAATAAATTTGGGTGACAGACTGCTGGTTTAGGACAGAACAAACAGTAGGCTTAATTCTTAAAACTTTTAACTAGAAGTATTTGGATGCACAGAATTAAAAAGACAAGTATTGGGTTAGGAGCACACCTGTTTTTGTAACTGATGGCCTTTTTTAAATTTTGACAGCCTTTTGTAAAAGTGAAGGCCTTTTGATACCCAGCATACACTGATATACTGATAGCACAGCAATTGAAGTTTGAAGTTTGTAATTGTTTGTGTTCCTCAAATACACAATAAAAAATCATATTTATAGGGTATACAGTTATACAGCGATACAGTGGTTTCAGACATCTAAGAACAGGTACTGCGAGCATCTGGATTCATACCCAGAGGTTCTCTGTAGCCTCCTGGGACATTCACAGCTTGTTTGACACCCTCTTGTAGTTGCCCGTTTCTGCATATAAAGCAAAATGCTGTTTGTCAATCTCTTTTTTTCTTATAAATCATTATTTGCAAGAATCATTCCAAAAACACCTGAATCAGTTAGGGACTACCAGTCTGACACTACAGGCCTTTAAATTGCAGTACCAATTTGGTACCAGTACCAGTTGCTAAGTGGTTGCGTTCCTCAAATTTGCACTGCAAAGTGATATTTTAAAGAATAGGGTATATAGTGCTTTTTTTCGCCTCTGCTCTCTTTTGCTCCGATACACTCAAGCTGATACTGTGATCACAAAACACTTGGAATGGACTTAAATTGGGCTTCTGTTGCATAAATACACTACAAAATGTGCACATTTCAGGTCTTGTATATAATACATTCTTTGTATGTATTTTGCTATAGGAAATCGCGGTCGGGGGGGGGGGGGGGGGGGTCCTCCTGTCGTACCCCATGAGTCCACAAATCCTGGGCCAACAAACTCGCTAGTACTCTTTAGATGCACAACAGTCTTAGCTAAAGAAAATTGGCTTCGAGTTCGTACGACCCACGACCGCCATTGGCCGAGCCTTACCCCAATGTTTTTTTTATAATGGGATTTGCCATAGGGAAGGGGGTGGTCTCTTATCGTACCCATATCTCCACGACCCCTGGGCCAACGAACTCAGAAGGGGACTCTGTGTGCACAAGAGTCTTAGCTAAAGAAACACATTGGCCACGGGTTTATACACCACCCCACCGCCAGATGGTGGCCGTTGCCCCAAAGGGGTTTTATAATGGGATTTCCCATAAACATTTTTCAGGGTGCTATATCTCCGGTTCCGGGGGTCCCCGAGACTTGAAAATCGGTACGGAGGTCCACCTCGGGGCCCATGTCGATTTCTCCAAGCGACATGTCCCCAGCTAGAAAGGACACCAGTAGACTTTTTTTTGCCAACCTGGAGCTCAAAAGAGATTGGAAATGCAACCTTGACATGCCATCATGCTGAAAATGTACCATTTGAAAATGGGTGGCTCCCTGTGAAAGAGGGCCCCCATACATGACCCTAGGAAGTTCAACCCGGTTTCTAGGCCCCAGGGTCATGGAGATATGACCCCGAAAAGGGTAGTTTGGACATTTTTGACAGGGTGTATCTCAGGTTCTGTGGGGGTTAGGAACTTGATTTTATTTTTTTGCAGCGCGGCCCCATGGGGTCCCACACAAGGAGTCACCATTTTCATGGTTCAGATGCCAGGACGGCTTGGCAAAGTGAATTTTTTCATCATGACATGAGTTTTTGGGTGAACCACTACACCGTTTTAGGGGGTGGTTTGGGGTGCTCCCCTGAGTCTATATCACTTTGAATGGTGGTTCTACGTGCTCGGGTTCGAGAGATATGCCTGAAATGTGTTTTTCAACCCTGCTATAGACATGAATGAGGCTGAACACCCTGAAAATATTTTTTGCAAATAATTGCTATGAAACTGGGCATATTACATTCAGGCTGGTCTAGAACCCTTCGAATGGTGGTTATAGGTGCTCTGGTTCGAGAGATATGACTGAAAATGTGTTTAACACTGCCATAGACATGAATGGGGCTGAATACCCGAAAATATATTTTGCAAAGAATTGCTACGGTGGGTGTGTGCGTGCCGGGGTTGCATGGTGGTGTGTGCGTGCCGGGGTTGCATGGTGGTGTGTGCGTGCCGGGGTTGCATGGTGGTGTGTGCGTGCCGGGGTTGCATGGTGGTGTGTATGTGTGCAGGGATTGCATGGTGGTGTGTGCGTGCCGGGGTTGCATGGTGGGTGTATGTGTGCAGGGATTGCATGGTGGTGTGTGCGTGCCGGGGTTGCATGGTGGTACACGTGTGTGGAGGGGAATTGGAGTTCAGGTTTTGCGCAAAAGAGGGGCGGGGAAAAGACTGGGAAGGGTAGGGTAAAAGAAATATTACTACAATCATTTATTTTCACCTTTGACTCCCAGTCTCCTTTCCCTCACTTTATGATTTTATTTTGTGATTATTTAATTATTGTCAAAATAAACAGCCTACATCTACTCACAGTTGCAGTCTCATTTCTGTCCAAAAAGAACTTGAAACACTACAATATATTGATGGACTTTACATAAGAAAATGAGATGTCCTTTTTTCGGAATACCATGTTCCTTCCCAAAAATGTGTTTTAATATTAGCCTTTAATAAAAGGAAAACGACTGCTTTAATTAATTTTCATGTATCTATTTCAGTGTAGTTTTTTCACATAATAAGAAATACGTTTTTTTTTTTAACATTTACATTTTATTTCTGTTTTTTCAAAAAAAAAAAAAAAAAAGTTTTCTGGGGAGAGTATAAAATACATTAACTTTGATTCATGTACTAAGGGTTACTCTAATGAATTTACAATCCAGTTTATGGTAAACTGTGCATGGATGACTTAGAAACTCGTCAACTGAGTCCCCAAAACAGGGCTGAATTCGAAAATGCAAAGCGGCCCAGAATTTGGCACGTTATCTAAACCAAAGCGGCTCAGAATTTGCGACAAATGAAAACAGGGGCAGTCTATATGTACAACTGTGATTACATTAGAGATAAACTAATGTATCCTCTAACAAAACTGCAATAGTGTATACATTTTATATTAAAATATATCGCAAAAACAATTATAGATATATGCTACTTGAAAGAAAAAAGTACACCACCACAGAAAGCCAATTCTTACTTTCGTGCATAACATGATAATTCATATAAAGTAATTACCCATAGTTTGTTATATCAGTACAGCGTAATACCACGTTATATTTTAATGGTAAGGTTGTGGAAAGCAGATCACTCTCTCGCTCTCTCTGATCACAATGTTAAAAATCCCTGCAAGCTTTTCCACAAGTGTGACGACATATTCATGTGACAGACATGGACAAATCAAAACGCGAGACTGTTATGCGGTTCCATCCCAAAAACCAGGCCTGTGTCATACCTCATCTGCAGTGTTCGCGCTAGGCCGCGCCATTGTGCCAAGGCCCCCCTGAAATAAAAAAGGCCCACTGAAATTCTCTTAACGCGCTCTTGTGTCCCTCTTCCCAGACCAGACGCAATACCAATACGCAGTATATTAATGCATTTTGTATTACAATGACATGTCTGACGACATGCTAATCTTTACTTGTTTGTTTACACTTGCGTTTTCATAATTAAACTCCTGTGTTTTTATTCTCCAGTCCATTAAGATGCGCTCACACCCTCCCTGGTTACAGTCAGTTTCACAGTAAAGCCTGGACGACAACATCAGGCTTGTTAACAACATGGCCCAGCGCAAATATAACCTTGTATCCCTGTTACACCCGACCATTACTTCTGGAAGAATAAGTAATAAGCTTTGACAGTAACTGTTGAAATATAGGTTATTATAGTTGCTTAAAAATACTGTGTGCAGAAGATTTGTGAAACGAAAACGCATCATTAGCTAAAAAAAAAAAAAAAAAAAAAAAGCCTACGGTAACGTTATAAAATATGTGAAATGTGTCTTTTCTATGACCAAAAATGCTAAAATTCACGGCCAAAATGATTCAGTATGTGTTAAGCACCAACTGACTCTTGACCATTTTGCCAGTAGGCCTATAACGAGCATGATAAAATTATATACAGACAGTGTATGTGGTTTTATACGGCACTGTATATATGCCTACAATACATCTTGCATTGAGAAAACACCACTGGAATCGGAATAAAGGAAATTATTATGTAATACAGTTCATGTGCAGCATGGTTTTGGTAAGTAGCATTTTCTAAACTATATAATTATGTGCAGTATTAAAATAAGTTAAAAACATAGCAAATCCACAAAACCAACGAAATACACAGTGTATATTTGACATTTTATTTGTAGTGTTCTGTGTAACACGGGCCATCGTTTAAGCTGAAGCAGATATACGCGTTTATCATATTATCAACAACACCAACGTGTGTTGTAAAAATAAAGCAACAATTGTTTTGAAAACTGTCCAAATATTTACTTGGTGGCTAAGAATGAAAAATGTCAAGATAAAAATGCCATTATTATATGGAAATTGTCAAAATAAAAGGGGAAGCTAGAAGAATTTACCAGTCAGGACAACGGCTTTTAAATACTACTATTAAACTGTATCTGTTGGTAATGTGGTTTCTTCTAGCGGTTTTCAAACTGGGGTACTCGAGAAAAATTCTGAACTGGCAGACAACGCATTTTATTCAGTACCACTTGCCTATCTATTGCAAACTTTTGTCATGTAATCAACATTTAATTGCTAACACCAGACTGATGTGCTGTGACAGAGCGTTCAGCGCACACACAACTAATTTACATATTAAATATGTACATTTTAAATAAGCCCTGTTGTTTAAATGTAATATAAACAGTTGGGCGGTTACTGCAGTCTGTCTGGGATACAAAAAAAGACATTTTAAAAAACTAAAAGCCTAGTCTTTAACTCGTTTTATTTCCTGTGTGCGTTCATGCCTGCAAGTCGATATTTATTTGTTTCAATGACCCGATTTAAGTTTATTGTAACTTAAGTACTATTGGTTCATTTCAAAATACAGAATGTATGGCCAGTCAGAAACCGCAGTATTGCCATGCGGTCTAGTATTGCCAAGCCGTTACATCTGGTGTGAGAGTAGCAAGAGTTTTTAGCTTCCAATCCAGTGAAAAAATGTGGATTGTTTGCTCATTACAAGTACATTACTAGCAAAGGGCAATCAAGACGAAATACCATCAAAGATTAAAAACGCCAAAAATGTCTTGTGACTGAAGCTCTCTCCAATTTCCCTGCCATCATCAGTGATTTGTGTGGTAACAAGCAGGGACATCCATCACACTGGTACTTGGTAAGCGTTTTATTATTATTTTTTAATTAGCATCAGTACTGTAGGTTTTAATCACCAATAATTTAAAAATGCCACACTGTAAACCCCGATAAGGTCTACTAACTCAAAAATTGAGGCAACTGATTGCCTTTGATTTTTTGAGTAATGAAACTTAAAATGAAAATGTATACAGTACTTACTATTCTTAGTTAATATAATTTTCAAGTTTAATTAAACTATACTTTAAAATAGTATGATGATGAACTCAGTTATTTTGCTAATTAAAACTCAATACATTGAATTAACAACAACTTCCCATTTGAAGTGCACTTAATGTATACATATTATGTCGCCATAACTTAATGTGTTTGTGTTCTGCTTACTGATTTATTTTCTTACACTTATTCTTATTTTCTTTACTTAACATTTTTAAGTTGTGGTAACTTCAATGTAAATTAAAAAATATAACAGTGGAATCAAAAGGCAATTGTACGGTTAATCCATTTTTTTTAGGCAACCGATTACCTGAGGTTAATTGAGTAGCACTAACTCAAACTAAATACATGCAATATATAAAGTTAACCCAAATAAAAAAAAAACATGTTCAAATGCATAATTAAAACAAGAATGTTTTATCGTAACGATAACAATTTGAAAATTGTGTTTAACAAAAGGTGCAATAATGGTGTCATAACCACATAAAGTATTTGAGAGGTCTGTTACTTTACACAGTGCAACTTTGCTTTGTAGTGTGAAAAGAGGTTAAATGATCCTGTCTCTGAATCCCAAATCATCGCCAAGCCCCTACTCTATAGATACTCCCATAGAGATGCTAGGAGAAGTGTAAACATGGTAAAATAAAAAAAAATCCGTCCAGCCTGTCAGAAGTCAGGGTGGGGTTGTTACTCAGATCTACATAGGAGCTAGGGGTCTATTTGGGATTCAGAAAATGACTGACCATTTTGAGGTAGCCTCTGCTTCCAGATGTTGATAGTCTGAGAAAAAATAAAAAAACATTTACCGTGAGCTTAGTGCTTTTCAACAATAGAAATTCTCTAGAGAAAGCTCACCAGAAGCATGTTGGCAGAGTATGTGAGCAACCTAAAAATTAATATTAAGTAGAATTAACTGCATCAAATGATTATCAACAAACTAAAGCTGGGCTCATAGGTGCTGCCCACAACTGTATTACAACAATTCTGTTACGTCACCTTCACCTTCCACTCACCTGCCTTAGGCCATATGACTAAAGTAAAACCCTTCTGTGGCCTTTCCCTGTTAGAAAACAAAAACTCGATTTGTTCTGTATTCCAGCTACCATAACAGCTCTTTCAGTATCCTAACTAAGATCACAAGAAAATAAGAGAAATGAAACTCATACACTGGCTGCAAACTCAAAATGTCTTCCACAGTATAAAAATAATGCATCCACCAGAACCCAGGCGGATCGTGTCTTTGGTCAATCACTACACGTGTATCAGCAAGTCATTCTTCAAAGCCTGCAGTCTTCGCTTAAGTGTCCCATCTTCTAGACCCAGCAGGATTTTCTGAACGAACTCAAAAGTGTTGGCCAGTTCTTTTGGATAACTCAGATGTAGAGCATAGATCAGACCGAACATTACCAGGAAAGCGTCAGCCAGTCTGGGTAGGTTGGTCACCATGACTTCACTCTCCAGGACAATGGAAATCTTGATTGGGTTGAAGTGGACCGGCTTTTCAGCGTCATCACTGACCACTGCAAGGATGGCGACTGGTGCATCACCAACATCTGGCTCATCAGAATCCTCCACCTGAAATGCACAAATGACAGGAAAAGTAGCATTTAGAAGACCAAGGTTAAGACTTCAGTGACTGAAATAGCTTTAAAAACTTACTGTATAACAACCACAGATTGATATAATGTTGAATTTGAAATGCGCACAATCAACACACACACACACACACACCAGAGGGGCAAAAAACTAACCCTGCATGTCTTAAAATCCTGAGACCTTCTTGCGCAGCAACACAGGAAGGGCATGGAGCACAGTGGTACGCCTTGTGTGGACATCATGTTGGTCCTGAAGAGGTAATAATCCCAAATCCATTTTGAGACATAGGTCTAATCTCAACATCAAGCCCAAGCCCTCACGCCCTATGCACTCTGGAGATCTGACAAGATTTGGCAGGTGACAGCAATATGCCATACATTCCAACTAGCCTATCAGAGGTCTCTATGGAGCTGCTAGCATATTGCCTACACCTGTCACATCTTTTCAGATCTCCAAAGTGCACAGGGCAGGAGGGCTTAGGGTTGACCTTCATATTGGATCATACTTGTCTACCTGGCACACAAATCTTGTGAATAGTTAGAATGGATACATCATGCATCACACAAGCACCAGTACATGAACCCTCAGATCACTAAAGTGATAACAATGTAACAAAGTATTCCAACCAGACCCGAGTCAAATAGATTATGCTTGATTTACTTTGAACCAGGTCTGATTCCCATCTTTAGATATGCAGTGACCTAATGACATATGCATTGACCATCTTACCTGTAGATCATGAATCCTCAGAATGTCAGCCAAAGCATCAGATGTCTTTCCTGTCTCTGATGCCCTCTGTCGGTATAAGGTCATCAAGCGAAGAGTGTGGCGGTCAAGCTCTTCATAAAAGATGTTCGGCAAGTTCTGGTTTGTGATCCGTTGGAACTCTGCATACACCTACACACAGAAACGACAGACAAGTGACAGTATTCAAGACAAGTTATTTAATTAATTATATGGAAAAACAAAATATTGCTGAAAAAACAAAGCTGTGCAATTTTACCTGCGACTCCAAATGTAGAGCCGGCTATCGCTCAAGGATATCTCACAGGTGGTCTGTTGGTGACTACCTCCTGCCGCCGCAGGACAAATGTCGTCTGCATCATCCTATCGATGAGGGGTAGGGTTTTCTCAGTCTTCTGAACTTCTTGGATTATCTCCAGCCTCTGTCTTTCAAGACTTGCCATGTCCTGTCCTTTGGGGAAGTCAGGCAAAAAGTTCACTTCAGCACGCTTGGGTCTCTGAGTGCGATGGTTCAATCTCTGGATTACTTCTGCTTCTTTTTCCTGCGTTTATACTGACCTCTTGACATCCTGGTCTCCTCAACTTGGTTCTGTAGTTACCCAATTTGTATTTTATGCTGTTCTTCCGTCCATACCAGCCAGTCTCAGATCCAAGCTCTTTCAGGCAGGGGTGTTTGGAAACAAGTGCTTCAGCTGCTTTGAAACTAAATAGTAGCTGCAAGTTTCTCTAGGATGTCATGCTTTTGATCTCTAGATAACTGAAGACACTTTCTGTTTCTTTCAAAGACAGTGTTACCTTCTCTGAGCTTCAATTCTACCTCATAAGCAAACGTGGGCATGGGGAAAAATACCTGGCAGCCATCTACTAAGTCGCTCTGGAGAGGACACATCTGACAGCAACTCTGTGTCTGTAGAACTGTTTCCACCTCTGCCATGAAAAGTTTCAGTGTAGCTTTCTGTGGCAACTCGTCAATGTCCACTAGGGAGATAAGTGTACCATCAAAATCAGGGTCTTTGTACTGCAAGCTAAAGTCTGCATCCAACTTGAGCTTGTCCTTCAAAATGCTTTTCAGGTCATCAACAGACTCGAGGAGGGTGTCAAGTTTAATCTTCCTTATACTGTCAGCTTCAACAATGACACGAAGTTTCAAGGCTTGAGAGGATACGGCTGCCATATTTCTGTGGTAGGATAAACAGTTTCAACAGTTTGCATACCCAATATCAAAACATAACCTTATCAATGAGGCAATAATAAGGTAGTTACATAATGAGCTCAAACCAAAGTAATTTTACAATTACACCGACTTGTAAAAGACAATGTGTCAGCAAAAGTACAAGAACAACTCCTTCACTTTAGAAACACAGCTGATCTAGGCACAAGT
>NW_026708415.1:0-58707 GCF_902713425.1 Acipenser ruthenus | reverse complement strand
TATGACTTTAAGTCTATGACATTATTATTTATTGATTTTATTTTGTTTTATTTCTTTGATCACCAACTGCCACGACAACACACTCGTTTTTTTATGCAGTACTCCTGACGAACTTCACCCATTGCCCGCATCGTACCGGCTCTTAAGGTAGCTTGTGTTGGAGCAGCAGGACAAGCTCGCCATCCCGCCCGCTGCTTTCCTGCATTATTGCTCACGAAAACACAACGCACCCAGGGGAGAGATACCATGGAAAATAGGTAACCTATTTACCATGGTATCCCTCCCCTGCGGCGGCTGCTCTTGATCTCCGGCTGCTCATGATCTCCGTGAACGCACCCGCTGTCTCCAAACCTTGCAGAGCAGCACATTGAAGCGCTTGAAAACACAGCACAACATTCCCTAATAACACTTGCAATGCATTATGACTTCAAAGGTATGACTTTAAGTCTATGACATTATTATTTATTGATTTTATTTTGTTTTATTTCTTTGATCACCAACTGCCACGACAACACACTCGTTTTTTTTATGCAGTACTCCTGACGAACTTCACCCATTGCCCGCATCGTACCGGCTCTTAAGGTAGCTTGTGTTGGAGCAGCAGGACAAGCTCGCCATCCCGCCCGCTGCTTTCCTGCATTATTGCTCACGAAAACACAACGCACCCAGGGGAGAGATACCA
This sequence comes from Acipenser ruthenus, assembly GCF_902713425.1. NCBI lineage: Eukaryota > Metazoa > Chordata > Actinopteri > Acipenseriformes > Acipenseridae > Acipenser > Acipenser ruthenus. Next base: position 58,025 of record NW_026708415.1, on the reverse strand, counting down.
TGGTAAATAGGTAACCTATTTACCATGGTATCCCTCCCCTGCGGCGGCTGCTCTTGATCTCCGGCTGCTCATGATCTCCGTGAACGCACCCGCTGTCTCCAAACCTTGCAGAGCAGCACATTGAAGCGCTTGAAAACACAGCACAACATTCCCTAATAACACTTGCAATGCATTATGACTTCAAAGGTATGACTTTAAGTCTATGACATTATTATTTATTGATTTTATTTTGTTTTATTACTTTGATCACCAACTGCCACGACAACACACTCGTTTTTTTTATGCAGTACTCCTGACGAACTTCACCCATTGCCCGCATCGTACCGGCTCTTAAGGTAGCTTGTGTTGGAGCAGCAGGACAAGCTCGCCATCCCGCCCGCTGCTTTCCTGCATTATTGCTCACGAAAACACAACGCACCCAGGGGAGAGATACCATGGTAAATAGGTAACCTATTTACCATGGTATCCCTCCCCTGCGGCGGCTGCTCTTGATCTCCGGCTGCTCATGATCTCCGTGAACGCACCCGCTGTCTCCAAACCTTGCAGAGCAGCACATTGAAGCGCTTGAAAACACAGCACAACATTCCCTAATAACACTTGCAATGCATTATGACTTCAAAGGTATGACTTTAAGTCTATGACATTATTATTTATTGATTTTATTTTGTTTTATTACTTTGATCACCAACTGCCACGACAACACACTCGTTTTTTTATGCAGTACTCCTGACGAACTTCACCCATTGCCCGCATCGTACCGGCTCTTAAGGTAGCTTGTGTTGGAGCAGCAGGACAAGCTCGCCATCCCGTCCGCTGCTTTCCTGCATTATTGCTCACGAAAACACAACGCACCCAGGGGAGAGATACCATGGTAAATAGGTAACCTATTTACCATGGTATCCCTCCCCTGCGGCGGCTGCTCTTGATCTCCGGCTGCTCATGATCTCCGTGAACGCACCCGCTGTCTCCAAACCTTGCAGAGCAGCACATTGAAGCGCTTGAAAACACAGCACAACATTCCCTAATAACACTTGCAATGCATTATGACTTCAAAGGTATGACTTTAAGTCTATGACATTATTATTTATTGATTTTATTTTGTTTTATTTCTTTGATCACCAACTGCCACGACAACACACTCGTTTTTTATGCAGTACTCCTGACGAACTTCACCCATTGCCCGCATCGTACCGGCTCTTAAGGTAGCTTGTGTTGGAGCAGCAGGACAAGCTCGCCATCCCGCCCGCTGCTTTCCTGCATTATTGCTCACGAAAACACAACGCACCCAGGGGAGAGATACCATGGTAAATAGGTAACCTATTTACCATGGTATCCCTCCCCTGCGGCGGCTGCTCTTGATCTCCGGCTGCTCATGATCTCTGTGAACGCACCCGCTGTCTCCAAACCTTGCAGAGCAGCACATTGAAGCGCTTGAAAACACAGCACAACATTCCCTAATAACACTTGCAATGCATTATGACTTCAAAGGTATGACTTTAAGTCTATGACATTATTATTTATTGATTTTATTTTGTTTTATTTCTTTGATCACCAACTGCCACGACAACACACTCGTTTTTTTATGCAGTACTCCTGACGAACTTCACCCATTGCCCGCATCGTACCGGCTCTTAAGGTAGCTTGTGTTGGAGCAGCAGGACAAGCTCGCCATCCCGCCCGCTGCTTTCCTGCATTATTGCTCACGAAAACACAACGCACCCAGGGGAGAGATACCATGGAAAATAGGTAACCTATTTACCATGGTATCCCTCCCCTGCGGCGGCTGCTCTTGATCTCCGGCTGCTCATGATCTCCGTGAACGCACCCGCTGTCTCCAAACCTTGCAGAGCAGCACATTGAAGCGCTTGAAAACACAGCACAACATTCCCTAATAACACTTGCAATGCATTATGACTTCAAAGGTATGACTTTAAGTCTATGACATTATTATTTATTGATTTTATTTTGTTTTATTTCTTTGATCACCAACTGCCACGACAACACACTCGTTTTTTTTATGCAGTACTCCTGACGAACTTCACCCATTGCCCGCATCGTACCGGCTCTTAAGGTAGCTTGTGTTGGAGCAGCAGGACAAGCTCGCCATCCCGCCCGCTGCTTTCCTGCATTATTGCTCACGAAAACACAACGCACCCAGGGGAGAGATACCATGGTAAATAGGTAACCTATTTACCATGGTATCCCTCCCCTGCGGCGGCTGCTCTTGATCTCCGGCTGCTCATGATCTCCGTGAACGCACCCGCTGTCTCCAAACCTTGCAGAGCAGCACATTGAAGCGCTTGAAAACACAGCACAACATTCCCTAATAACACTTGCAATGCATTATGACTTCAAAGGTATGACTTTAAGTCTATGACATTATTATTTATTGATTTTATTTTGTTTTATTTCTTTGATCACCAACTGCCACGACAACACACTCGTTTTTTTTATGCAGTACTCCTGACGAACTTCACCCATTGCCCGCATCGTACCGGCTCTTAAGGTAGCTTGTGTTGGAGCAGCAGGACAAGCTCGCCATCCCGCCCGCTGCTTTCCTGCATTATTGCTCACGAAAACACAACGCACCCAGGGGAGAGATACCATGGTAAATAGGTAACCTATTTACCATGGTATCCCTCCCCTGCGGCGGCTGCTCTTGATCTCCGGCTGCTCATGATCTCCGTGAACGCACCCGCTGTCTCCAAACCTTGCAGAGCAGCACATTGAAGCGCTTGAAAACACAGCACAACATTCCCTAATAACACTTGCAATGCATTATGACTTCAAAGGTATGACTTTAAGTCTATGACATTATTATTTATTGATTTTATTTTGTTTTATTTCTTTGATCACCAACTGCCACGACAACACACTCGTTTTTTTATGCAGTACTCCTGACGAACTTCACCCATTGCCCGCATCGAACCGGCTCTTAAGGTAGCTTGTGTTGGAGCAGCAGGACAAGCTCGCCATCCCGCCCGCTGCTTTCCTGCATTATTGCTCACAAAAACACAACGCACCCAGGGGAGAGATACCATGGTAAATAGGTAACCTATTTACCATGGTATCCCTCCCCTGCGGCGGCTGCTCTTGATCTCCGGCTGCTCATGATCTCCGTGAACGCACCCGCTGTCTCCAAACCTTGCAGAGCAGCACATTGAAGCGCTTGAAAACACAGCACAACATTCCCTAATAACACTTGCAATGCATTATGACTTCAAAGGTATGACTTTAAGTCTATGACATTATTATTTATTGATTTTATTTTGTTTTATTACTTTGATCACCAACTGCCACGACAACACACTCGTTTTTTTATGCAGTACTCCTGACGAACTTCACCCATTGCCCGCATCGTACCGGCTCTTAAGGTAGCTTGTGTTGGAGCAGCAGGACAAGCTCGCCATCCCGCCCGCTGCTTTCCTGCATTATTGCTCACGAAAACACAACGCACCCAGGGGAGAGATACCATGGTAAATAGGTAACCTATTTACCATGGTATCCCTCCCCTGCGGCGGCTGCTCTTGATCTCCGGCTGCTCATGATCTCCGTGAACGCACCCGCTGTCTCCAAACCTTGCAGAGCAACACATTGAAGCGCTTGAAAACACAGCACAACATTCCCTAATAACACTTGCAATGCATTATGACTTCAAAGGTATGACTTTAAGTCTATGACATTATTATTTATTGATTTTATTTTGTTTTATTTCTTTGATCACCAACTGCCACGACAACACACTCGTTTTTTTTATGCAGTACTCCTGACGAACTTCACCCATTGCCCGCATCGTACCGGCTCTTAAGGTAGCTTGTGTTGGAGCAGCAGGACAAGCTCGCCATCCCGCCCGCTGCTTTCCTGCATTATTGCTCACGAAAACACAACGCACCCAGGGGAGAGATACCATGGTAAATAGGTAACCTATTTACCATGGTATCCCTCCCCTGCGGCGGCTGCTCTTGATCTCCGGCTGCTCATGATCTCCGTGAACGCACCCGCTGTCTCCAAACCTTGCAGAGCAGCACATTGAAGCGCTTGAAAACACAGCACAACATTCCCTAATAACACTTGCAATGCATTATGACTTCAAAGGTATGACTTTAAGTCTATGACATTATTATTTATTGATTTTATTTTGTTTTATTACTTTGATCACCAACTGCCACGACAACACACTCGTTTTTTTATGCAGTACTCCTGACGAACTTCACCCATTGCCCGCATCGTACCGGCTCTTAAGGTAGCTTGTGTTGGAGCAGCAGGACAAGCTCGCCATCCCGCCCGCTGCTTTCCTGCATTATTGCTCACGAAAACACAACGCACCCAGGGGAGAGATACCATGGTAAATAGGTAACCTATTTACCATGGTATCCCTCCCCTGCGGCGGCTGCTCTTGATCTCCGGCTGCTCATGATCTCCGTGAACGCACCCGCTGTCTCCAAACCTTGCAGAGCAGCACATTGAAGCGCTTGAAAACACAGCACAACATTCCCTAATAACACTTGCAATGCATTATGACTTCAAAGGTATGACTTTAAGTCTATGACATTATTATTTATTGATTTTATTTTGTTTTATTACTTTGATCACCAACTGCCACGACAACACACTCGTTTTTTTATGCAGTACTCCTGACGAACTTCACCCATTGCCCGCATCGTACCGGCTCTTAAGGTAGCTTGTGTTGGAGCAGCAGGACAAGCTCGCCATCCCGCCCGCTGCTTTCCTGCATTATTGCTCACGAAAACACAACGCACCCAGGGGAGAGATACCATGGTAAATAGGTAACCTATTTACCATGGTATCCCTCCCCTGCGGCGGCTGCTCTTGATCTCCGGCTGCTCATGATCTCCGTGAACGCACCCGCTGTCTCCAAACCTTGCAGAGCAGCACATTGAAGCGCTTGAAAACACAGCACAACATTCCCTAATAACACTTGCAATGCATTATGACTTCAAAGGTATGACTTTAAGTCTATGACATTATTATTTATTGATTTTATTTTGTTTTATTACTTTGATCACCAACTGCCACGACAACACACTCGTTTTTTTATGCAGTACTCCTGACGAACTTCACCCATTGCCCGCATCGTACCGGCTCTTAAGGTAGCTTGTGTTGGAGCAGCAGGACAAGCTCGCCATCCCGCCCGCTGCTTTCCTGCATTATTGCTCAGCAAAACACAACGCACCCAGGGGAGAGATACCATGGTAAATAGGTAACCTATTTACCATGGTATCCCTCCCCTGCGGCGGCTGCTCTTGATCTCCGGCTGCTCATGATCTCCGTGAACGCACCCGCTGTCTCCAAACCTTGCAGAGCAGCACATTGAAGCGCTTGAAAACACAGCACAACATTCCCTAATAACACTTGCAATGCATTATGACTTCAAAGGTATGACTTTAAGTCTATGACATTATTATTTATTGATTTTATTTTGTTTTATTTCTTTGATCACCAACTGCCACGACAACACACTCGTTTTTTTATGCAGTACTCCTGACGAACTTCACCCATTGCCCGCATCGTACCGGCTCTTAAGGTAGCTTGTGTTGGAGCAGCAGGACAAGCTCGCCATCCCGCCCGCTGCTTTCCTGCATTATTGCTCACGAAAACACAACGCACCCAGGGGAGAGATACCATGGTAAATAGGTAACCTATTTACCATGGTATCCCTCCCCTGCGGCGGCTGCTCTTGATCTCCGGCTGCTCATGATCTCCGTGAACGCACCCGCTGTCTCCAAACCTTGCAGAGCAGCACATTGAAGCGCTTGAAAACACAGCACAACATTCCCTAATAACACTTGCAATGCATTATGACTTCAAAGGTATGACTTTAAGTCTATGACATTATTATTTATTGATTTTATTTTGTTTTATTACTTTGATCACCAACTGCCACGACAACACACTCGTTTTTTTATGCAGTACTCCTGACGAACTTCACCCATTGCCCGCATCGTACCGGCTCTTAAGGTAGCTTGTGTTGGAGCAGCAGGACAAGCTCGCCATCCCGCCCGCTGCTTTCCTGCATTATTGCTCACGAAAACACAACGCACCCAGGGGAGAGATACCATGGTAAATAGGTAACCTATTTACCATGGTATCCCTCCCCTGCGGCGGCTGCTCTTGATCTCCGGCTGCTCATGATCTCCGTGAACGCACCCGCTGTCTCCAAACCTTGCAGAGCAGCACATTGAAGCGCTTGAAAACACAGCACAACATTCCCTAATAACACTTGCAATGCATTATGACTTCAAAGGTATGACTTTAAGTCTATGACATTATTATTTATTGATTTTATTTTGTTTTATTACTTTGATCACCAACTGCCACGACAACACACTCGTTTTTTATGCAGTACTCCTGACGAACTTCACCCATTGCCCGCATCGTACCGGCTCTTAAGGTAGCTTGTGTTGGAGCAGCAGGACAAGCTCGCCATCCCGCCCGCTGCTTTCCTGCATTATTGCTCACGAAAACACAACGCACCCAGGGGAGAGATACCATGGTAAATAGGTAACCTATTTACCATGGTATCCCTCCCCTGCGGCGGCTGCTCTTGATCTCCGGCTGCTCATGATCTCTGTGAACGCACCCGCTGTCTCCAAACCTTGCAGAGCAGCACATTGAAGCGCTTGAAAACACAGCACAACATTCCCTAATAACACTTGCAATGCATTATGACTTCAAAGGTATGACTTTAAGTCTATGACATTATTATTTATTGATTTTATTTTGTTTTATTACTTTGATCACCAACTGCCACGACAACACACTCGTTTTTTATGCAGTACTCCTGACGAACTTCACCCATTGCCCGCATCGTACCGGCTCTTAAGGTAGCTTGTGTTGGAGCAGCAGGACAAGCTCGCCATCCCGCCCGCTGCTTTCCTGCATTATTGCTCACGAAAACACAACGCACCCAGGGGAGAGATACCATGGTAAATAGGTAACCTATTTACCATGGTATCCCTCCCCTGCGGCGGCTGCTCTTGATCTCCGGCTGCTCATGATCTCCGTGAACGCACCCGCTGTCTCCAAACCTTGCAGAGCAGCACATTGAAGCGCTTGAAAACACAGCACAACATTCCCTAATAACACTTGCAATGCATTATGACTTCAAAGGTATGACTTTAAGTCTATGACATTATTATTTATTGATTTTATTTTGTTTTATTTCTTTGATCACCAACTGCCACGACAACACACTCGTTTTTTTATGCAGTACTCCTGACGAACTTCACCCATTGCCCGCATCGAACCGGCTCTTAAGGTAGCTTGTGTTGGAGCAGCAGGACAAGCTCGCCATCCCGCCCGCTGCTTTCCTGCATTATTGCTCACGAAAACACAACGCACCCAGGGGAGAGATACCATGGTAAATAGGTAACCTATTTACCATGGTATCCCTCCCCTGCGGCGGCTGCTCTTGATCTCCGGCTGCTCATGATCTCCGTGAACGCACCCGCTGTCTCCAAACCTTGCAGAGCAGCACATTGAAGCGCTTGAAAACACAGCACAACATTCCCTAATAACACTTGCAATGCATTATGACTTCAAAGGTATGACTTTAAGTCTATGACATTATTATTTATTGATTTTATTTTGTTTTATTACTTTGATCACCAACTGCCACGACAACACACTCGTTTTTTATGCAGTACTCCTGACGAACTTCACCCATTGCCCGCATCGTACCGGCTCTTAAGGTAGCTTGTGTTGGAGCAGCAGGACAAGCTCGCCATCCCGCCCGCTGCTTTCCTGCATTATTGCTCACGAAAACACAACGCACCCAGGGGAGAGATACCATGGTAAATAGGTAACCTATTTACCATGGTATCCCTCCCCTGCGGCGGCTGCTCTTGATCTCCGGCTGCTCATGATCTCCGTGAACGCACCCGCTGTCTCCAACCCTTGCAGAGCAGCACATTGAAGCGCTTGAAAACACAGCACAACATTCCCTAATAACACTTGCAATGCATTATGACTTCAAAGGTATGACTTTAAGTCTATGACATTATTATTTATTGATTTTATTTTGTTTTATTACTTTGATCACCAACTGCCACGACAACACACTCGTTTTTTATGCAGTACTCCTGACGAACTTCACCCATTGCCCGCATCGTACCGGCTCTTAAGGTAGCTTGTGTTGGAGCAGCAGGACAAGCTCGCCATCCCGCCCGCTGCTTTCCTGCATTATTGCTCACCAAAACACAACGCACCCAGGGGAGAGATACCATGGTAAATAGGTAACCTATTTACCATGGTATCCCTCCCCTGCGGCGGCTGCTCTTGATCTCCGGCTGCTCATGATCTCCGTGAACGCACCCGCTGTCTCCAAACCTTGCAGAGCAGCACATTGAAGCGCTTGAAAACACAGCACAACATTCCCTAATAACACTTGCAATGCATTATGACTTCAAAGGTATGACTTTAAGTCTATGACATTATTATTTATTGATTTTATTTTGTTTTATTACTTTGATCACCAACTGCCACGACAACACACTCGTTTTTTTATGCAGTACTCCTGACGAACTTCACCCATTGCCCTCATCGTACCGGCTCTTAAGGTAGCTTGTGTTGGAGCAGCAGGACAAGCTCGCCATCCCGCCCGCTGCTTTCCTGCATTATTGCTCAGCAAAACACAACGCACCCAGGGGAGAGATACCATGGTAAATAGGTAACCTATTTACCATGGTATCCCTCCCCTGCGGCGGCTGCTCTTGATCTCCGGCTGCTCATGATCTCCGTGAACGCACCCGCTGTCTCCAAACCTTGCAGAGCAGCACATTGAAGCGCTTGAAAACAAAGCACAACATTCCCTAATAACACTTGCAATGCATTATGACTTCAAAGGTATGACTTTAAGTCTATGACATTATTATTTATTGATTTTATTTTGTTTTATTTCTTTGATCACCAACTGCCACGACAACACACTCGTTTTTTTATGCAGTACTCCTGACGAACTTCACCCATTGCCCGCATCGTACCGGCTCTTAAGGTAGCTTGTGTTGGAGCAGCAGGACAAGCTCGCCATCCCGCCCGCTGCTTTCCTGCATTATTGCTCAGCAAAACACAACGCACCCAGGGGAGAGATACCATGGTAAATAGGTAACCTATTTACCATGGTATCCCTCCCCTGCGGCGGCTGCTCTTGATCTCCGGCTGCTCATGATCTCCGTGAACGCACCCGCTGTCTCCAAACCTTGCAGAGCAGCACATTGAAGCGCTTGAAAACACAGCACAACATTCCCTAATAACACTTGCAATGCCTTATGACTTCAAAGGTATGACTTTAAGTCTATGACATTATTATTTATTGATTTTATTTTGTTTTATTTCTTTGATCACCACCTGCCACGACAACACACTCGTTTTTTTATGCAGTACTCCTGACGAACTTCACCCATTGCCCGCATCGTACCGGCTCTTAAGGTAGCTTGTGTTGGAGCAGCAGGACAAGCTCGCCATCCCGCCCGCTGCTTTCCTGCATTATTGCTCACCAAAACACAACGCACCCAGGGGAGAGATACCATGGTAAATAGGTAACCTATTTACCATGGTATCCCTCCCCTGCGGCGGCTGCTCTTGATCTCCGGCTGCTCATGATCTCCGTGAACGCACCCGCTGTCTCCAAACCTTGCAGAGCAGCACATTGAAGCGCTTGAAAACACAGCACAACATTCCCTAATAACACTTGCAATGCATTATGACTTCAAAGGTATGACTTTAAGTCTATGACATTATTATTTATTGATTTTATTTTGTTTTATTTCTTTGATCACCAACTGCCACGACAACACACTCGTTTTTTTATGCAGTACTCCTGACGAACTTCACCCATTGCCCGCATCGTACCGGCTCTTAAGGTTGCTTGTGTTGGAGCAGCAGGACAAGCTCGCCATCCCGCCCGCTGCTTTCCTGCATTATTGCTCACGAAAACACAACGCACCCAGGGGAGAGATACCATGGTAAATAGGTAACCTATTTACCATGGTATCCCTCCCCTGCGGCGGCTGCTCTTGATCTCCGGCTGCTCATGATCTCCGTGAACGCACCCGCTGTCTCCAAACCTTGCAGAGCAGCACATTGAAGCGCTTGAAAACACAGCACAACATTCCCTAATAACACTTGCAATGCCTTATGACTTCAAAGGTATGACTTTAAGTCTATGACATTATTATTTATTGATTTTATTTTGTTTTATTTCTTTGATCACCACCTGCCACGACAACACACTCGTTTTTTTATGCAGTACTCCTGACGAACTTCACCCATTGCCCGCATCGTACCGGCTCTTAAGGTAGCTTGTGTTGGAGCAGCAGGACAAGCTCGCCATCCCGCCCGCTGCTTTCCTGCATTATTGCTCACGAAAACACAACGCACCCAGGGGAGAGATACCATGGTAAATAGGTAACCTATTTACCATGGTATCCCTCCCCTGCGGCGGCTGCTCTTGATCTCCGGCTGCTCATGATCTCCGTGAACGCACCCGCTGTCTCCAAACCTTGCAGAGCAGCACATTGAAGCGCTTGAAAACACAGCACAACATTCCATAATAACACTTGCAATGCATTATGACTTCAAAGGTATGACTTTAAGTCTATGACATTATTATTTATTGATTTTATTTTGTTTTATTTCTTTGATCACCAACTGCCACGACAACACACTCGTTTTTCTATGCAGTACTCCTGACGAACTTCACCCATTGCCCGCATCGTACCGGCTCTTAAGGTAGCTTGTGTTGGAGCAGCAGGACAAGCTCGCCATCCCGCCCGCTGCTTTCCTGCATTATTGCTCACGAAAACACAACGCACCCAGGGGAGAGATACCATGGTAAATAGGTAACCTATTTACCATGGTATCCCTCCCCTGCGGCGGCTGCTCTTGATCTCCGGCTGCTCATGATCTCCGTGAACGCACCCGCTGTCTCCAAACCTTGCAGAGCAGCACATTGAAGCGCTTGAAAACACAGCACAACATTCCCTAATAACACTTGCAATGCATTATGACTTCAAAGGTATGACTTTAAGTCTATGACATTATTATTTATTGATTTTATTTTGTTTTATTTCTTTGATCACCAACTGCCACGACAACACACTCGTTTTTTTATGCAGTACTCCTGACGAACTTCACCCATTGCCCGCATCGTACCGGCTCTTAAGGTAGCTTGTGTTGGAGCAGCAGGACAAGCTCGCCATCCCGCCCGCTGCTTTCCTGCATTATTGCTCACGAAAACACAACGCACCCAGGGGAGAGATACCATGGTAAATAGGTAACCTATTTACCATGGTATCCCTCCCCTGCGGCGACTGCTCTTGATCTCCGGCTGCTCGTGATCTCCGTGAACGCACCCGCTGTCTCCAAACCTTGCAGAGCAGCACATTGAAGCGCTTGAAAACACAGCACAACATTCCCTAATAACACTTGCAATGCATTATGACTTCAAAGGTATGACTTTAAGTCTATGACATTATTATTTATTGATTTTATTTTGTTTTATTTCTTTGATCACCAACTGCCACGACAACCCACTCGTTTTTTTATGCAGTACTCCTGACGAACTTCACCCATTGCCCACATCTTACCGGCTCTTAAGGTAGCTTGTGTTGGAGCAGCAGGACAAGCTCGCCATCCCGCCCGCTACTTTCCTGCATTATTGCTCACGAAAACACAACGCACCCAGGGGAGAGATACCATGGTAAATAGGTCTAAATAGGTAAAATCAATAATAGGTAACCTATTTACCATGGTATCCCTCCCCTGCGGCGGCTGCTCTTGATCTCCGGCTGCTCTTGATCTCTGTGAACGCACCCGCTGTCTCCAAACCTTGCAGAGCAGCACATTGAAGCGCTTGAAAACACAGCACAACATTCCCTAATAACACTTGCAATGCATTATGACTTCAAAGGTATGACTTTAAGTCTATGACATTATTATTTATTGATTTTATTTTGTTTTATTTCTTTGATCACCAACTGCCACGACAACACACTCGTTTTTTTATGCAGTACTCCTGACGAACTTCACCCATTGCCCGCATCGTACCGGCTCTTAAGGTAGCTTGTGTTGGAGCAGCAGGACAAGCTCGCCATCCCGCCCGCTGCTTTCCTGCATTATTGCTCACGAAAACACAACGCACCCAGGGGAGAGATACCATGGTAAATAGGTCTAAATAGGTAAAATCAATAATAGGTAACCTATTTACCATGGTATCCCTCCCCTGCGGCGGCTGCTCTTGATCTCCGGCTGCTCATGATCTCCGTGAACGCACCCGCTGTCTCCAAACCTTGCAGAGCAGCACATTGAAGCGCTTGAAAACACAGCACAACATTCCCTAATAACACTTGCAGTGCATTATGACTTCAAAGGAATGACTTTAAGTCTATGACATTATTATTTATTGATTTTATTTTGTTTTATTTCTTTGATCACCAACTGCCACGACAACACACTCGTTTTTTTATGCAGTACTCCTGACGAACTTCACCCATTGCCCGCATCGTACCGGCTCTTAAGGTAGCTTGTGTTGGAGCAGCAGGACAAGCTCGCCATCCCGCCCGCTGCTTACCTGCAGTATTGCTCACCAAAACACAACGCACCCAGGGGAGAGATACCATGGTAAATAGGTAACCTATTTACCATGGTATCCCTCCCCTGCGGCGGCTGCTCTTGATCTCCGGCTGCTCGTGATCTCCGTGAACGCACCCGCTGTCTCCAAACCTTGCAGAGCAGCACATTGAAGCGCTTGAAAACACAGCACAACATTCCCTAATAACACTTGCAATGCATTATGACTTCAAAGGTATGACTTTAAGTCTATGACATTATTATTTATTGATTTTATTTTGTTTTATTTCTTTGATCACCAACTGCCACGACAACACACTCGTTTTTTTATGCAGTACTCCTGACGAACTTCACCCATTGCCCGCATCGTACCGGCTCTTAAGGTAGCTTGTGTTGGAGCAGCAGGACAAGCTCGCCATCCCGCCCGCTGCTTTCCTGCATTATTGCTCACGAAAACACAACGCACCCAGGGGAGAGATACCATGGTAAATAGGTAACCTATTTACCATGGTATCCCTCCCCTGCGGCGGCTGCTCTTGATCTCCGGCTGCTCGTGATCTCCGTGAACGCACCCGCTGTCTCCAAACCTTGCAGAGCAGCACATTGAAGCGCTTGAAAACACAGCACAACATTCCCTAATAACACTTGCAATGCATTATGACTTCAAAGGTATGACTTTAAGTCTATGACATTATTATTTATTGATTTTATTTTGTTTTATTTCTTTGATCACCAACTGCCACGACAACACACTCGTTTTTTTATGCAGTACTCCTGACGAACTTCACCCATTGCCCGCATCGTACCGGCTCTTAAGGTAGCTTGTGTTGGAGCAGCAGGACAAGCTCGCCATCCCGCCCGCTGCTTTCCTGCATTATTGCTCACGAAAACACAACGCACCCAGGGGAGAGATACCATGGTAAATAGGTAACCTATTTACCATGGTATCCCTCCCCTGCGGCGGCTGCTCTTGATCTCCGGCTGCTCGTGATCTCCGTGAACGCACCCGCTGTCTCCAAACCTTGCAGAGCAGCACATTGAAGCGCTTGAAAACACAGCACAACATTCCCTAATAACACTTGCAATGCATTATGACTTCAAAGGTATGACTTTAAGTCTATGACATTATTATTTATTGATTTTATTTTGTTTTATTTCTTTGATCACCAACTGCCACGACAACACACTCGTTTTTTTATGCAGTACTCCTGACGAACTTCACCCATTGCCCGCATCGTACCGGCTCTTAAGGTAGCTTGTGTTGGAGCAGCAGGACAAGCTCGCCATCCCGCCCGCTGCTTTCCTGCATTATTGCTCACGAAAACACAACGCACCCAGGGGAGAGATACCATGATAAATAGGTAACCTATTTACCATGGTATCCCTCCCCTGCGGCGGCTGCTCTTGATCTCCGGCTGCTCATGATCTCCGTGAACGAACCCGCTGTCTCCAAACCTTGCAGAGCAGCACATTGAAGCGCTTGAAAACACAGCACAACATTCCCTAATAACACTTGCAATGCATTATGACTTCAAAGGTATGACTTTAAGTCTATGACATTATTATTTATTGATTTTATTTTGTTTTATTTCTTTGATCACCAACTGCCACGACAACACACTCGTTTTTTTATGCAGTACTCCTGACGAACTTCACCCATTGCCCGCATCGTACCGGCTCTTAAGGTAGCTTGTGTTGGAGCAGCAGGACAAGCTCGCCATCCCGCCCGCTGCTTTCCTGCATTATTGCTCACGAAAACACAACGCACCCAGGGGAGAGATACCATGGTAAATAGGTCTAAATAGGTAAAATCAATAATAGGTAACCTATTTACCATGGTATCCCTCCCCTGCGGCGGCTGCTCTTGATCTCCGGCTGCTCTTGATCTCCGTGAACGCACCCGCTGTCTCCAAACCTTGCAGAGCAGCACATTGAAGCGCTTGAAAACACAGCACAACATTCCCTAATAACACTTGTAATGCATTATGACTTCAAAAGTATGACTTTAAGTCTATGACATTATTATTTATTGATTTTATTTTGTTTAATTTCTTTGATCACCAACTGCCATGACAACACACTCGTTTTTTTATGCAGTACTCCTGACGAACTTCACCCATTGCCCGCATCGTACCGGCTCTTAAGGTAGCTTGTGTTGGAGCAGCAGGACAAGCTCCCCATCCCGCCCGCTGCTTTCCTGCATTATTGCTCACCAAAACACAACGCACCCAGGGGAGAGATACCATGGTAAATAGGTTACCTATTTACCTATTTTGGTTTCGGCGAACGGTTTTGGTGAGCAGTAATGCAGGAAAGCAGCGGGCGGGATTTCGAGCTTGTCCTGCTGCTCCAACACAAGCTACCTTAAGAGCCGGTACGATGCGGGCAATGGGTGAAGTTCGTCAGGAGTACTGCATAAAAAAACGAGTGTGTTGTCGTGGCAGTTGGTGATCAAAGAAATAAAACAAAATAAATCAATAAATAATAATGTCATAGACTTAAAGTCATACCTTTGAAGTCATAATGCATTGCAAGTGTTATTATGGAATGTTGTGCTGTGTTTTCAAGCGCTTCAATGTACTGCACTGCAAGGTTTGGAGACAGCGCGTGCGTTCACGGAGATCAAGAGCAGCCGGAGATCAAGAGCAGCCGCCGCAGGGGAGGGATACCATGGTATCTCTCCCCTGGGTGCGTTGTGTTTTCGTGAGCAATAATGCAGGAAAGCAGCGGGTGGGATGGCGAGCTTGTCCTGCTGCTCCAACACAAGCTACCTTAAGAGCCGGTACGATGCGGGCAATGGGTGAAGTTCGTCAGGAGTACTGCATAAAAAAACGAGTGTGTTGTCGTGGCAGTTGGTGATCAAAGAAATAAAACAAAATAAAATCAATAAATAATAATGTCATAGACTTAAAGTCATACCTTTGAAGTAATAATGCATTGCAAGTGTTATTAGGGAATGTTGTGCTGTGTTTTCAAGCGCTTCAATGTGCTGCTCTGCAAGGTTTGGAGACAGCGGGTGCGTTCACGGAGATCATGAGCAGCCGGAGATCAAGAGCAGCCGCCGCAGGGGAGGGATACCTATTTACCTATTTACCATGGTATCTCTCCCCTGGGTGCGTTGTGTTTTCGTGAGCAATAATGCAGGAAAGCAGCGGGCGGGATGGCGAGCTTGTCCTGCTGCTCCAACACAAGCTACCTTAAGAGCCGGTACGATGCGGGCAATGGGTGAAGTTCGTCAGGAGTACTGCATAAAAAAAACGAGTGTGTTGTCGTGGCAGTTGGTGATCAAAGAAATAAAACAAAATAAAATCAATAAATAATAATGTCATAGACTTAAAGTCATACCTTTGAAGTCATAATGCATTGCAAGTGTTATTAGGGAATGTTGTGCTGTGTTTTCAAGCGCTTCAATGTGCTGCTCTGCAAGGTTTGGAGACAGCGGGTGCGTTCACGGAGATCATGAGCAGCCAGAGATCAAGAGCAGCCGCCGCAGGGGAGGGATACCATGGTAAATAGGTTACCTATTTACCATGGTATCTCTCCCCTGGGTGCGTTGTGTTTTCGTGAGCAATAATGCAGGAAAGCAGCGGGCGGGATGGCGAGCTTGTCCTGCTGCTCCAACACAAGCTACCTTAAGAGCCGGTACGATGCGGGCAATGGGTGAAGTTCGTCAGGAGTACTGCATAAAAAAAACGAGTGTGTTGTCGTGGCAGTTGGTGATCAAAGAAATAAAACAAAATAAAATCAATAAATAATAATGTCATAGACTTAAAGTCATACCTTTGAAGTCATAATGCATTGCAAGTGTTATTAGGGAATGTTGTGCTGTGTTTTCAAGCGCTTCAATGTGCTGCTCTGCAAGGTTTGGAGACAGCGGGTGCGTTCACGGAGATCATGAGCAGCCGGAGATCAAGAGCAGCCGCCGCAGGGGAGGGATACCATGGTAAATAGGTTACCTATTTAGGTTACCTATTTACCATGGTATCTCTCCCCTGGGTGCGTTGTGTTTTGCTGAGCAATAATGCAGGAAAGCAGCGGACGGGATGGCGAGCTTGTCCTGCTGCTCCAACACAAGCTACCTTAAGAGCCGGTACGATGCGGGCAATGGGTGAAGTTCGTCAGGAGTACTGCATAAAAAAACGAGTGTGTTGTCGTGGCAGTTGGTGATCAAAGTAATAAAACAAAATAAAATCAATAAATAATAATGTCATAGACTTAGTCATACCTTTGAAGTCATAATGCATTGCAAGTGTTATTAGGGAATGTTGTGCTGTGTTTTCAAGCGCTTCAATGTGCTGCTCTGCAAGGTTTGGAGACAGCGGGTGCGTTCACGGAGATCATGAGCAGCCGGAGATCAAGAGCAGCCGCCGCAGGGGAGGGATACCATGGTAAATAGGTTACCTATTTACCATGGTATCTCTCCCCTGGGTGCGTTGTGTTTTCGTGAGCAATAATGCAGGAAAGCAGCGGGCGGGATGGCGAGCTTGTCCTGCTGCTCCAACACAAGCTACCTTAAGAGCCGGTACGATGCGGGCAATGGGTGAAGTTCGTCAGGAGTACTGCATAAAAAAACGAGTGTGTTGTCGTGGCAGTTGGTGATCAAAGAAATAAAACAAAATAAAATCAATAAATAATAATGTCATAGACTTAAAGTCATACCTTTGAAGTCATAATGCATTGCAAGTGTTATTAGGGAATGTTGTGCTGTGTTTTCAAGCGCTTCAATGTGCTGCTCTGCAAGGTTTGGAGACAGCGGGTGCGTTCACGGAGATCATGAGCAGCCGGAGATCAAGAGCAGCCGCCGCAGGGGAGGGATACCATGGTAAATAGGTTACCTATTTACCATGGTATCTCTCCCCTGGGTGCGTTGTGTTTTCGTGAGCAATAATGCAGGAAAGCAGCGGGCGTGATGGCAAGCTTGTCCTGCTGCTCCAACACAAGCTACCTTAAGAGCCGGTACGATGCGGGCAATGGGTGAAGTTCGTCAGGAGTACTGCATAAAAAAAACGAGTGTGTTGTTGTGGCAGTTGGTGATCAAAGAAATAAAACAAAATAAAATCAATAAATAATAATGTCATAGACTTAAAGTCATACCTTTGAAGTCATAATGCATTGCAAGTGTTATTAGGGAATGTTGTGCTGTGTTTTCAAGCGCTTCAATGTGCTGCTCTGCAAGGTTTGGAGACAGCGGGTGCGTTCACGGAGATCATGAGCAGCCGGAGATCAAGAGCAGCCGCCGCAGGGGAGGGATACCATGGTAAATAGGTTACCTATTTACCATGGTATCTCTCCCCTGGGTGCGTTGTGTTTTCGTGAGCAATAATGCAGGAAAGCAGCGGGCGGGATGGCGAGCTTGTCCTGCTGCTCCAACACAAGCTACCTTAAGAGCCGGTACGATGCGGGCAATGGGTGAAGTTCGTCAGGAGTACTGCATAAAAAAACGAGTGTGTTGTCGTGGCAGTTGGTGATCAAAGAAATAAAACAAAATAAAATCAATAAATAATAATGTCATAGACTTAAAGTCATACCTTTGAAGTCATAATGCATTGCAAGTGTTATTAGGGAATGTTGTGCTGTGTTTTCAAGCGCTTCAATGTGCTGCTCTGCAAGGTTTGGAGACAGCGGGTGCGTTCACGGAGATCATGAGCAGCCGGAGATCAAGAGCAGCCGCCGCAGGGGAGGGATACCATGGTAAATAGGTTACCTATTTACCATGGTATCTCTCCCCTGGGTGCGTTGTGTTTTCGTGAGCAATAATGCAGGAAAGCAGCGGGCGGGATGGCGAGCTTGTCCTGCTGCTCCAACACAAGCTACCTTAAGAGCCGGTACGATGCGGGCAATGGGTGAAGTTCGTCAGGAGTACTGCATAAAAAAAACGAGTGTGTTGTCGTGGCAGTTGGTGATCAAAGAAATAAAACAAAATAAAATCAATAAATAATAATGTCATAGACTTAAAGTCATACCTTTGAAGTCATAATGCATTGCAAGTGTTATTAGGGAATGTTGTGCTGTGTTTTCAAGCGCTTCAATGTGCTGCTCTGCAAGGTTTGGAGACAGCGGGTGCGTTCACGGAGATCATGAGCAGCCGGAGATCAAGAGCAGCCGCCGCAGGGGAGGGATACCATGGTAAATAGGTTACCTATTTACCATGGTATCTCTCCACTGGGTGCGTTGTGTTTTCGTGAGCAATAATGCAGGAAAGCAGCGGGCGGGATGGCGAGCTTGTCCTGCTGCTCCAACACAAGCTACCTTAAGAGCCGGTACGATGCGGGCAATGGGTGAAGTTCGTCAGGAGTACTGCATAAAAAAAACGAGTGTGTTGTCGTGGCAGTTGGTGATCAAAGAAATAAAACAAAATAAAATCAATAAATAATAATGTCATAGACTTAAAGTCATACCTTTGAAGTCATAATGCATTGCAAGTGTTATTAGGGAATGTTGTGCTGTGTTTTCAAGCGCTTCAATGTGCTGCTCTGCAAGGTTTGGAGACAGCGGGTGCGTTCACGGAGATCATGAGCAGCCGGAGATCAAGAGCAGCCGCCGCAGGGGAGGGATACCATGGTAAATAGGTTACCTATTTACCATGGTATCTCTCCACTGGGTGCGTTGTGTTTTCGTGAGCAATAATGCAGGAAAGCAGCGGGCGGGATGGCGAGCTTGTCCTGCTGCTCCAACACAAGCTACCTTAAGAGCCGGTACGATGCGGGCAATGGGTGAAGTTCGTCAGGAGTACTGCATAAAAAAAACGAGTGTGTTGTCGTGGCAGTTGGTGATCAAAGAAATAAAACAAAATAAAATCAATAAATAATAATGTCATAGACTTAAAGTCATACCTTTGAAGTCATAATGCATTGCAAGTGTTATTAGGGAATGTTGTGCTGTGTTTTCAAGCGCTTCAATGTGCTGCTCTGCAAGGTTTGGAGACAGCGGGTGCGTTCACGGAGATCATGAGCAGCCGGAGATCAAGAGCAGCCGCCGCAGGGGAGGGATACCATGGTAAATAGGTTACCTATTTAGGTTACCTATTTACCATGGTATCTCTCCCCTGGGTGCGTTGTGTTTTGCTGAGCAATAATGCAGGAAAGCAGCGGGCGGGATGGCGAGCTTGTCCTGCTGCTCCAACACAAGCTACCTTAAGAGCCGGTACGATGCGGGCAATGGGTGAAGTTCGTCAGGAGTACTGCATAAAAAAATCGAGTGTGTTGTCGTGGCAGTTGGTGATCAAAGAAATAAAACAAAATAAAATCAATAAATAATAATGTCATAGACTTAAAGTCATACCTTTGAAGTCATAATGCATTGCAAGTGTTATTAGGGAATGTTGTGCTGTGTTTTCAAGCGCTTCAATGTGCTGCTCTGCAAGGTTTGGAGACAGCGGGTGCGTTCACGGAGATCATGAGCAGCCGGAGATCAAGAGCAGCCGCCGCAGGGGAGGGATACCATGGTAAATAGGTTACCTATTTACCATGGTATCTCTCCCCTGGGTGCGTTGTGTTTTCGTGAGCAATAATGCAGGAAAGCAGCGGGCGGGATGGCGAGCTTGTCCTGCTGCTCCAACACAAGCTACCTTAAGAGCCGGTACGATGCGGGCAATGGGTGAAGTTCGTCAGGAGTACTGCATAAAAAAAACGAGTGTGTTGTCGTGGCAGTTGGTGATCAAAGAAATAAAACAAAATAAAATCAATAAATAATAATGTCATAGATTTAAAGTCATACCTTTGAAGTCATAATGCATTGCAAGTGTTATTAGGGAATGTTGTGCTGTGTTTTCAAGCGCTTCAATGTGCTGCTCTGCAAGGTTTGGAGACAGCGGGTGCGTTCACGGAGGTCATGAGCAGCCGGAGATCAAGAGCAGCCGCCGCAGGGGAGGGATACCATGGTAAATAGGTTACCTATTTACCATGGTATCTCTCCCCTGGGTGCGTTGTGTTTTCGTGAGCAATAATGCAGGAAAGCAGCGGGCGGGATGGCGAGCTTGTCCTGCTGCTCCAACACAAGCTACCTTAAGAGCCGGTACGATGCGGGCAATGGGTGAAGTTCGTCAGGAGTACTGCATAAAAAAAACGAGTGTGTTGTCGTGGCAGTTGGTGATCAAAGAAATAAAACAAAATAAAATCAATAAATAATAATGTCATAGACTTAAAGTCATACCTTTGAAGTCATAATGCATTGCAAGTGTTATTAGGGAATGTTGTGCTGTGTTTTCAAGCGCTTCAATGTGCTGCTCTGCAAGGTTTGGAGACAGCGGGTGCGTTCACGGAGATCATGAGCAGCCGGAGATCAAGAGCAGCCGCCGCAGGGGAGGGATACCATGGTAAATAGGTTACCTATTTACCATGGTATCTCTCCCCTGGGTGCGTTGTGTTTTCGTGAGCAATAATGCAGGAAAGCAGCGGGCGGGATGGCGAGCTTGTCCTGCTGCTCCAACACAAGCTACCTTAAGAGCCGGTACGATGCGGGCAATGGGTGAAGTTCGTCAAGAGTACTGCATAAATAAACGAGTGTGTTGTCGTGGCAGTTGGTGATCAAAGAAATAAAACAAAATAAAATCAATAAATAATAATGTCATAGACTTAAAGTCATACCTTTGAAGTCATAATGCATTGCAAGTGTTATTAGGGAATGTTGTGCTGTGTTTTCAAGCTCTTCAATGTGCTGCTCTGCAAGGTTTGGAGACAGCGGGTGCGTTCACGGAGATCATGAGCAGCCGGAGATCAAGAGCAGCCGCCGCAGGGGAGGGATACCATGGTAAATAGGTTACCTATTTACCATGGTATCTCTCCCCTGGGTGCGTTGTGTTTTCGTGAGCAATAATGCAGGAAAGCAGCGGGCGGGATGGCGAGCTTGTCCTGCTGCTCCAACACAAGCTACCTTAAGAGCCGGTACGATGCGGGCAATGGGTGAAGTTCGTCAGGAGTACTGCATAAAAAAACGAGTGTGTTGTCGTGGCAGTTGGTGATCAAAGAAATAAAACAAAATAAAATCAATAAATAATAATGTCATAGACTTAAAGTCATACCTTTGAAGTCATAATGCATTGCAAGTGTTATTAGGGAATGTTGTGCTGTGTTTTCAAGCTCTTCAATGTGCTGCTCTGCAAGGTTTGGAGACAGCGGGAGCGTTCACGGAGATCATGAGCAGCCGGAGATCAAGAGCAGCCGCCGCAGGGGAGGGATACCATGGTAAATAGGTTACCTATTTACCATGGTATCCTAAATAGGTTACCTATTTACCATGGTATCTCTCCCCTGGGTGCGTTGTGTTTTCGTGAGCAATAATGCAGGAAAGCAGCGGGCGGGATGGCGAGCTTGTCCTGCTGCTCCAACACAAGCTACCTTAAGAGCCGGTACGATGCGGGCAATGGGTGAAGTTCGTCAGGAGTACTGCATAAAAAAACGAGTGTGTTGTCGTGGCAGTTGGTGATCAAAGAAATAAAACAAAATAAAATCAATAAATAATAATGTCATAGACTTAAAGTCATACCTTTGAAGTCATAATGCATTGCAAGTGTTATTAGGGAATGTTTTGCTGTGTTTTCAAGCGCTTCAATGTGCTGCTCTGCAAGGTTTGGAGACAGCGGGTGCGTTCACGGAGATCATGAGCAGCCGGAGATCAAGAGCAGCCGCCGCAGGGGAGGGATACCATGGTAAATAGGTTACCTATTTACCATGGTATCTCTCCACTGGGTGCGTTGTGTTTTCGTGAGCAATAATGCAGGAAAGCAGCGGGCGGGATGGCGAGCTTGTCCTGCTGCTCCAACACAAGCTACCTTAAGAGCCGGTACGATGCGGGCAATGGGTGAAGTTCGTCAGGAGTACTGCATAAAAAAAACGAGTGTGTTGTCGTGGCAGTTGGTGATCAAAGAAATAAAACAAAATAAAATCAATAAATAATAATGTCATAGACTTAAAGTCATACCTTTGAAGTCATAATGCATTGCAAGTGTTATTAGGGAATGTTGTGCTGCGTTTTCAAGCGCTTCAATGTGCTGCTCTGCAAGCAGCCGCCGCAGGGGAGGGATACCATGGTAAATAGGTTACCTTATAATAATTTACCATGGTATCTCTCCGCTGGGTGCGTTGTGTTTTCGTGAGCAATAATGCAGGAAAGCAGCGGGCGGGATGGCGAGCTTGTCCTGCTGCTCCAACACAAGCTACCTTAAGAGCCGGTTCGATGTGGGCAATGGGTGAAGTTCGTCAGGAGTACTGCATAAAAAAACGAGTGTGTTGTCGTGGCAGTTGGTGATCAAAGAAATAAAACAAAATAAAATCAATAAATAATAATGTCATAGACTTAAAGTCATACCTTTGAAGTCATAATGCATTGCAAGTGTTATTAGGGAATGTTGTGCTGTGTTTTCAAGCGCTTCAATGTGCTGCTCTGCAAGGTTTGGAGACAGCGGGTGCGTTCACGGAGATCATGAGCAGCCGGAGATCAAGAGCAGCCGCCGCAGGGGAGGGATACCATGGTAAATAGGTTACCTATTTACCATGGTATCTCTCCCCTGGGTGCGTTGTGTTTTCGTGAGCAATAATGCAGGAAAGCAGCTGGTGGGATGGCGAGCTTGTCCTGCTGCTCCAACACAAGCTACCTTAAGAGCCGGTACGATGCGGGCAATGGGTGAAGTTCGTCAGGAGTACTGCATAAAAAAACGAGTGTGTTGTCGTGGCAGTTGGTGATCAAAGAAATAAAACAAAATAAAATCAATAAATAATAATGTCATAGACTTAAAGTCATACCTTTGAAGTCATAATGCATTGCAAGTGTTATTAGGGAATGTTGTGCTGTGTTTTCAAGCGCTTCAATGTGCTGCTCTGCAAGGTTTGGAGACAGCGGGTGCGTTCACGGAGATCAAGATCAGACGCCGCAGGGGAGGGATACCATGGTAAATAGGTTACCTATTTACCATGGTATCTCTCCCCTGGGTGCGTTGTGTTTTCGTGAGCAATAATGCAGGAAAGCAGCGGGCGGGATGGCGAGCTTGTCCTGCTGCTCCAACACAAGCTACCTTAAGAGCCGGTACGATGCGGGCAATGGGTGAAGTTCGTCAGGAGTACTGCATAAAAAAACGAGTGTGTTGTCGTGGCAGTTGGTGATCAAAGAAATAAAACAAAATAAAATCAATAAATAATAATGTCATAGACTTAAAGTCATACCTTTGAAGTCATAATGCATTGCAAGTGTTATTAGGGAATGTTGTGCTGTGTTTTCAAGCGCTTCAATGTGCTGCTCTGCAAGGTTTGGAGACAGCGGGTGCGTTCACGGAGGTCATGAGCAGCCGGAGATCAAGAGCAGCCGCCGCAGGGGAGGGATACCATGGTAAATAGGTTACCTATTTACCATGGTATCTCTCCCCTGGGTGCGTTGTGTTTTTGTGAGCAATAATGCAGGAAAGCAGCGGGCGGGATGGCGAGCTTGTCCTGCTGCTCCAACACAAGCTACCTTAAGAGCCGGTACGATGCGGGCAATGGGTGAAGTTCGTCAGGAGTACTGCATAAAAAAAACGAGTGTGTTGTCGTGGCAGTTGGTGATCAAAGAAATAAAACAAAATAAAATCAATAAATAATAATGTCATAGACTTAAAGTCATACCTTTGAAGTCATAATGCATTGCAAGTGTTATTAGGGAATGTTGTGCTGTGTTTTCAAGCGCTTCAATGTGCTGCTCTGCAAGGTTTGGAGACAGCGGGTGCGTTCACGGAGGTCATGAGCAGCCGGAGATCAAGAGCAGCCGCCGCAGGGGAGGGATACCATGGTAAATAGGTTACCTATTTACAATGGTATCTCTCCCCTGGGTGCGTTGTGTTTTCGTGAGCAATAATGCAGGAAAGCAGCGGGCGGGATGGCGAGCTTGTCCTGCTGCTCCAACACAAGCTACCTTAAGAGCCGGTACGATGCGGGCAATGGGTGAAGATCGTCAGGAGTACTGCATAAAAAAAACGAGTGTGTTGTCGTGGCAGTTGGTGATCAAAGAAATAAAACAAAATAAAATCAATAAATAATAATGTCATAGACTTAAAGTCATACCTTTGAAGTCATAATGCATTGCAAGTGTTATTAGGGAATGTTGTGCTGTGTTTTCAAGCGCTTCAATGTGCTGCTCTGCAAGGTTTGGAGACAGCGGGTGCGTTCACGGAGATCATGAGCAGCCGGAGATCAAGAGCAGCCGCCGCAGGGGAGGGATACCATGGTAAATAGGTTACCTATTTAGCATGGTATCTCTCCCCTGGGTGCGTTGTGTTTTCGTGAGCAATAATGCAGGAAAGCAGCGGGCGGGATGGCGAGCTTGTCCTGCTGCTCCAACACAAGCTACCTTAAGAGCCGGTACGATGCGGGCAATGGGTGAAGTTCGTCAGGAGTACTGCATAAAAAAACGAGTGTGTTGTCGTGGCAGTTGGTGATCAAAGAAATAAAACAAAATAAAATCAATAAATAATAATGTCATAGACTTAAAGTCATACCTTTGAAGTCATAATGCATTGCAAGTGTTATTAGGGAATGTTTTGCTGTGTTTTCAAGCGCTTCAATGTGCTGCTCTGCAAGGTTTGGAGACAGCGGGTGCGTTCACGGAGATCATGAGCAGCCGGAGATCAAGAGCAGCCGCCGCAGGGGAGGGATACCATGGTAAATAGGTTACCTATTTACCATGGTATCTCTCCACTGGGTGCGTTGTGTTTTCGTGAGCAATAATGCAGGAAAGCAGCGGGCGGGATGGCGAGCTTGTCCTGCTGCTCCAACACAAGCTACCTTAAGAGCCGGTACGATGCGGGCAATGGGTGAAGTTCGTCAGGAGTACTGCATAAAAAAACGAGTGTGTTGTCGTGGCAGTTGGTGATCAAAGAAATAAAACAAAATAAAATCAATAAATAATAATGTCATAGACTTAAAGTCATACCTTTGAAGTCATAATGCATTGCAAGTGTTATTAGGGAATGTTGTGCTGTGTTTTCAAGCGCTTCAATGTGCTGCTCTGCAAGGTTTGGAGACAGCGGGTGCGTTCACGGAGATCATGAGCAGCCGGAGATCAAGAGCAGCCGCCGCAGGGGAGGGATACCATGGTAAATAGGTTACCTATTTACCATGGTATCTCTCCCCTGGGTGCATTGTGTTTTCGTGAGCAATAATGCAGGAAAGCAGCGGGCGGGATGGCGAGCTTGTCCTGCTGCTCCAACACAAGCTACCTTAAGAGCCGGTACGATGCGGGCAATGGGTGAAGTTCGTCAGGAGTACTGCATAAAAAAAACGAGTGTGTTGTCGTGGCAGTTGGTGATCAAAGAAATAAAACAAAATAAAATCAATAAATAATAATGTCATAGACTTAAAGTCATACCTTTGAAGTCATAATGCATTGCAAGTGTTATTAGGGAATGTTGTGCTGTGTTTTCAAGCGCTTCAATGTGCTGCTCTGCAAGGTTTGGAGACAGCGGGTGCGTTCACGGATATCATGAGAAGCCGGAGATCAAGAGCAGCCGCCGCAGGGGAGGGATACCATGGTAAATAGGTTACCTATTTACCATGGTATCTCTCCCCTGGGTGCGTTGTGTTTTCGTGAGCAATAATGCAGGAAAGCAGCGGGCGGGATGGCGAGCTTGTCCTGCTGCTCCAACACAAGCTACCTTAAGAGCCGGTACGATGCGGGCAATGGGTGAAGTTCGTCAGGAGTACTGCATAAAAAAACGAGTGTGTTGTCGTGGCAGTTGGTGATCAAAGAAATAAAACAAAATAAAATCAATAAATAATAATGTCATAGACTTAAAGTCATACCTTTGAAGTCATAATGCATTGCAAGTGTTATTAGGGAATGTTGTGCTGTGTTTTCAAGCGCTTCAATGTGCTGCTCTGCAAGGTTTGGAGACAGCGGGTGCGTTCACGGAGATCATGAGCAGCCGGAGATCAAGAGCAGCCGCCGCAGGGGAGGGATACCATGGTAAATAGGTTACCTATTTACCATGGTATCTCTCCCCTGGGTGCGTTGTGTTTTCGTGAGCAATAATGCAGGAAAGCAGCGGGCGGGATGGCGAGCTTGTCCTGCTGCTCCAACACAAGCTACCTTAAGAGCCGGTACGATGCGGGCAATGGGTGAAGTTCGTCAGGAGTACTGCATAAAAAAAACGAGTGTGTTGTCGTGGCAGTTGGTGATCAAAGAAATAAAACAAAATAAAATCAATAAATAATAATGTCATAGACTTAAAGTCATACCTTTGAAGTCATAATGCATTGCAAGTGTTATTAGGGAATGTTGTGCTGTGTTTTCAAGCGCTTCAATGTGCTGCTCTGCAAGGTTTGGAGACAGCGGGTGCGTTCACGGAGATCATGAGCAGCCGGAGATCAAGAGCAGCCGCCGCAGGGGAGGGATACCATGGTAAATAGGTTACCTATTTACCATGGTATCTCTCCCCTGGGTGCGTTGTATTTTCGTGAGCAATAATGCAGGAAAGCAGCGGGCGGGATGGCGAGCTTGTCCTGCTGCTCCAACACAAGCTACCTTAAGAGCCGGTACGATGCGGGCAATGGGTGAAGTTCGTCAGGAGTACTGCATAAAAAAACGAGTGTGTTGTCGTGGCAGTTGGTGATCAAAGAAATAAAACAAAATAAAATCAATAAATAATAATGTCATAGACATAAAGTCATACCTTTGAAGTCATAATGCATTGCAAGTGTTATTAGGGAATGTTGTGCTGTGTTTTCAAGCGCTTCAATGTGCTGCTCTGCAAGGTTTGGAGACAGCGGTTGCGTTCACGGAGATCATGAGCAGCCGGAGATCAAGAGCAGCCGCCGCAGGGGAGGGATACCATGGTAAATAGGTTACCTATTTACCATGGTATCTCTCCACTGGGTGCGTTGTGTTTTCGTGAGCAATAATGCAGGAAAGCAGCGGGCGGGATGGCGAGCTTGTCCTGCTGCTCCAACACAAGCTACCTTAAGAGCCGGTACGATGCGGGCAATGGGTGAAGTTCGTCAGGAGTACTGCATAAAAAAACGAGTGTGTTGTCGTGGCAGTTGGTGATCAAAGAAATAAAACAAAATAAAATCAATAAATAATAATGTCATAGACTTAAAGTCATACCTTTGAAGTCATAATGCATTGCAAGTGTTATTAGGGAATGTTGTGCTGTGTTTTCAAGCGCTTCAATGTGCTGCTCTGCAAGGTTTGGAGACAGCGGGTGCGTTCACGGAGATCATGAGCAGCCGGAGATCAAGAGCAGCCGCCGCAGGGGAGGGATACCATGGTAAATAGGTTACCTATTTACCATGGTATCTCTCCCCTGGGTGCATTGTGTTTTCGTGAGCAATAATGCAGGAAAGCAGCGGGCGGGATGGCGAGCTTGTCCTGCTGCTCCAACACAAGCTACCTTAAGAGCCGGTACGATGCGGGCAATGGGTGAAGTTCGTCAGGAGTACTGCATAAAAAAAACGAGTGTGTTGTCGTGGCAGTTGGTGATCAAAGAAATAAAACAAAATAAAATCAATAAATAATAATGTCATAGACTTAAAGTCATACCTTTGAAGTCATAATGCATTGCAAGTGTTATTAGGGAATGTTGTGCTGTGTTTTCAAGCGCTTCAATGTGCTGCTCTGCAAGGTTTGGAGACAGCGGGTGCGTTCACGGATATCATGAGAAGCCGGAGATCAAGAGCAGCCGCCGCAGGGGAGGGATACCATGGTAAATAGGTTACCTATTTACCATGGTATCTCTCCCCTGGGTGCGTTGTGTTTTCGTGAGCAATAATGCAGGAAAGCAGCGGGCGGGATGGCGAGCTTGTCCTGCTGCTCCAACACAAGCTACCTTAAGAGCCGGTACGATGCGGGCAATGGGTGAAGTTCGTCAGGAGTACTGCATAAAAAAACGAGTGTGTTGTCGTGGCAGTTGGTGATCAAAGAAATAAAACAAAATAAAATCAATAAATAATAATGTCATAGACTTAAAGTCATACCTTTGAAGTCATAATGCATTGCAAGTGTTATTAGGGAATGTTGTGCTGTGTTTTCAAGCGCTTCAATGTGCTGCTCTGCAAGGTTTGGAGACAGCGGGTGCGTTCACGGAGATCATGAGCAGCCGGAGATCAAGAGCAGCCGCCGCAGGGGAGGGATACCATGGTAAATAGGTTACCTATTTACCATGGTATCTCTCCCCTGGGTGCGTTGTGTTTTCGTGAGCAATAATGCAGGAAAGCAGCGGGCGGGATGGCGAGCTTGTCCTGCTGCTCCAACACAAGCTACCTTAAGAGCCGGTACGATGCGGGCAATGGGTGAAGTTCGTCAGGAGTACTGCATAAAAAAAACGAGTGTGTTGTCGTGGCAGTTGGTGATCAAAGAAATAAAACAAAATAAAATCAATAAATAATAATGTCATAGACTTAAAGTCATACCTTTGAAGTCATAATGCATTGCAAGTGTTATTAGGGAATGTTGTGCTGTGTTTTCAAGCGCTTCAATGTGCTGCTCTGCAAGGTTTGGAGACAGCGGGTGCGTTCACGGAGATCATGAGCAGCCGGAGATCAAGAGCAGCCGCCGCAGGGGAGGGATACCATGGTAAATAGGTTACCTATTTACCATGGTATCTCTCCCCTGGGTGCGTTGTATTTTCGTGAGCAATAATGCAGGAAAGCAGCGGGCGGGATGGCGAGCTTGTCCTGCTGCTCCAACACAAGCTACCTTAAGAGCCGGTACGATGCGGGCAATGGGTGAAGTTCGTCAGGAGTACTGCATAAAAAAACGAGTGTGTTGTCGTGGCAGTTGGTGATCAAAGAAATAAAACAAAATAAAATCAATAAATAATAATGTCATAGACATAAAGTCATACCTTTGAAGTCATAATGCATTGCAAGTGTTATTAGGGAATGTTGTGCTGTGTTTTCAAGCGCTTCAATGTGCTGCTCTGCAAGGTTTGGAGACAGCGGTTGCGTTCACGGAGATCATGAGCAGCCGGAGATCAAGAGCAGCCGCCGCAGGGGAGGGATACCATGGTAAATAGGTTACCTATTTACCATGGTATCTCTCCCCTGGGTGCGTTGTGTTTTGCTGAGCAATAATGCAGGAAAGCAGCGGGCGGGATGGCGAGCTTGTCCTGCTGCTCCAACACAAGCTACCTTAAGAGCCGGTACGATGCGGGCAATGGGTGAAGTTCGTCAGGAGTACTGCATAAAAAAACGAGTGTGTTGTCGTGGCAGTTGGTGATCAAAGTAATAAAACAAAATAAAATCAATAAATAATAATGTCATAGACTTAAAGTCATACCTTTGAAGTCATAATGCATTGCAAGTGTTATTAGGGAATGTTGTGCTGTGTTTTCAAGCGCTTCAATCTGCTGCTCTGCAAGGTTTGGAGACAGCGGGTGCGTTCACGGAGATCATGAGCAGCCGGAGATCAAGAGCAGCCGCCGCAGGGGAGGGATACCATGGTAAATACGTTACCTATTTACCATGGTATCTCTCCCCTGGGTGCGTTGTGTTTTCGTGAGCAATAATGCAGGAAAGCAGCTGGTGGGATGGCGAGCTTGTCCTGCTGCTCCAACACAAGCTACCTTAAGAGCCGGTACGATGCGGGCAATGGGTGAAGTTCGTCAGGAGTACTGCATAAAAAAACGAGTGTGTTGTCGTGGCAGTTGGTGATCAAAGAAATAAAACAAAATAAAATCAATAAATAATAATGTCATAGACTTAAAGTCATACCTTTGAAGTCATAATGCATTGCAAGTGTTATTAGGGAATGTTGTGCTGTGTTTTCAAGCGCTTAAATGTGCTGCTCTGCAAGGTTTGGAGACAGCGGGTGCGTTCACGGAGATCAAGATCAGACGCCGCAGGGGAGGGATACCATGGTAAATAGGTTACCTATTTACCATGGTATCTCTCCCCTGGGTGCGTTGTGTTTTCGTGAGCAATAATGCAGGAAAGCAGCGGGCGGGATGGCGAGCTTGTCCTGCTGCTCCAACACAAGCTACCTTAAGAGCCGGTACGATGCGGGCAATGGGTGAAGTTCGTCAGGAGTACTGCATAAAAAAAACGAGTGTGTTGTCGTGGCAGTTGGTGATCAAAGAAATAAAACAAAATAAAATCAATAAATAATAATGTCATAGACTTAAAGTCATACCTTTGAAGTCATAATGCATTGCAAGTGTTATTAGGGAATGTTGTGCTGTGTTTTCAAGCGCTTCAATGTGCTGCTCTGCAAGGTTTGGAGACAGCGGGTGCGTTCACGGAGATCATGAGCAGCCGGAGATCAAGAGCAGCCGCCGCAGGGGAGGGATACCATGGTAAATAGGTTACCTATTTACCATGGTATCTCTCCCCTGGGTGCGTTGTGTTTTCGTGAGCAATAATGCAGGAAAGCAGCGGGCGGGATGGCGAGCTTGTCCTGCTGCTCCAACAAAGCTACCTTAAGAGCCGGTACGATGCAGGCAATGGGTGAAGTTCGTCAGGAGTACTGCATAAAAAAAACGAGTGTGTTGTCGTGGCAGTTGGTGATCAAAGAAATAAAACAAAATAAAATCAATAAATAATAATGTCATAGATTTAAAGTCATACCTTTGAAGTCATAATGCATTGCAAGTGTTATTAGGGAATGTTGTGCTGTGTTTTCAAGCGCTTCAATGTGCTGCTCTGCAAGGTTTGGAGACAGCGGGTGCGTTCACGGAGATCATGAGCAGCCGGAGATCAAGAGCAGCCGCCGCAGGGGAGGGATACCATGGTAAATAGGTTACCTATTTACCATGGTATCTCTCCCCTGGGTGCGTTGTGTTTTCGTGAGCAATAATGCAGGAAAGCAGCGGGCGGGATGGCGAGCTTGTCCTGCTGCTCCAACACAAGCTACCTTAAGAGCCGGTACGATGCGGGCAATGGGTGAAGTTCGTCAGGAGTACTGCATAAAAAAAACGAGTGTGTTGTCGTGGCAGTTGGTGATCAAAGAAATAAAACAAAATAAAATCAATAAATAATAATGTCATAGACTTAAAGTCATACCTTTGAAGTCATAATGCATTGCAAGTGTTATTAGGGAATGTTGTGCTGTGTTTTCAAGCGCTTCAATGTGCTGCTCTGCAAGGTTTGGAGACAGCGGGTGCGTTCACGGAGATCATGAGCAGCCGGAGATCAAGAGCAGCCGCCGCAGGGGAGGGATACCATGGTAAATAGGTTACCTATTTTCCATGGTATCTCTCCCCTGGGTGCGTTGTGTTTTCGTGAGCAATAATGCAGGAAAGCAGCGGGCGGGATGGCGAGCTTGTCCTGCTGCTCCAACACAAGCTACCTTAAGAGCCGGTACGATGCGGGCAATGGGTGAAGTTCGTCAGGAGTACTGCATAAAAAAACGAGTGTGTTGTCGTGGCAGTTGGTGATCAAAGAAATAAAACAAAATAAAATCAATAAATAATAATGTCATAGACTTAAAGTCATACCTTTGAAGTCATAATGCATTGCAAGTGTTATTAGGGAATGTTGTGCTGTGTTTTCAAGCGCTTCAATGTGCTGCTCTGCAAGGTTTGGAGACAGCGGGTGCGTTCACGGAGATCATGAGCAGCCGGAGATCAAGAGCAGCCGCCGCAGGGGAGGGATACCATGGTAAATAGGTTACCTATTTACCATGGTATCTCTCCCCTGGGTGCGTTGTGTTTTCGTGAGCAATAATGCAGGAAAGCAGCGGGCGGGATGGCGAGCTTGTCCTGCTGCTCCAACACAAGCTACCTTAAGAGCCGGTACGATGCGGGCAATGGGTGAAGTTCGTCAGGAGTACTGCATAAAAAAAACGAGTGTGTTGTCGTGGCAGTTGGTGATCAAAGAAATAAAACAAAATAAAATCAATAAATAATAATGTCATAGATTTAAAGTCATACCTTTGAAGTCATAATGCATTGCAAGTGTTATTAGGGAATGTTGTGCTGTGTTTTCAAGCGCTTCAATGTGCTGCTCTGCAAGGTTTGGAGACAGCGGGTGCGTTCACGGAGATCATGAGCAGCCGGAGATCAAGAGCAGCCGCCGCAGGGGAGGGATACCATGGTAAATAGGTTACCTATTTATCATGGTATCTCTCCCCTGGGTGCGTTGTGTTTTCGTGAGCAATAATGCAGGAAAGCAGCGGGCGGGATGGCGAGCTTGTCCTGCTGCAACACAAGCTACCTTAAGAGCCGGTACGATGCGGGCAATGGGTGAAGTTCGTCAGGAGTACTGCATAAAAAACGAGTGTGTTGTCGTGGCAGTTGGTGATCAAAGAAATAAAACAAAATAAAATCAATAAATAATAATGTCATAGACTTAAAGTCATACCTTTGAAGTCATAATGCATTGCAAGTGTTATTAGGGAATGTTGTGCTGTGTTTTCAAGCGCTTCAATGTGCTGCTCTGCAAGGTTTGGAGACAGCGGGTGCGTTCACGGAGATCATGAGCAGCCGGAGATCAAGAGCAGCCGCCGCAGGGGAGGGATACCATGGTAAATAGGTTACCTATTTACCATGGTATCTCTCCCCTGGGTGCGTTGTGTTTTCGTGAGCAATAATGCAGGAAAGCAGCGGGCGGGATGGCGAGCTTGTCCTGCTGCTCCAACACAAGCTACCTTAAGAGCCGGTACGATGCGGGCAATGGGTGAAGTTCGTCAGGAGTACTGCATAAAAAAACGAGTGTGTTGTCGTGGCAGTTGGTGATCAAAGAAATAAAACAAAATAAAATCAATAAATAATAATGTCATAGACTTAAAGTCATACCTTTGAAGTCATAATGCATTGCAAGTGTTATTAGGGAATGTTGTGCTGTGTTTTCAAGCGCTTCAATGTGCTGCTCTGCAAGGTTTGGAGACAGCGGGTGCGTTCACGGAGATCATGAGCAGCCGGAGATCAAGAGCAGCCGCCGCAGGGGAGGGATACCATGGTAAATAGGTTACCTATTTACCATGGTATCTCTCCCCTGGGTGCGTTGTTTTTTCCTGAGCAATAATGCAGGAAAGCAGCGGGCGGGATGGCGAGCTTGTCCTGCTGCTCCAACACAAGCTACCTTAAGAGCCGGTACGATGCGGGCAATGGGTGAAGTTCGTCAGGAGTACTGCATAAAAAAAACGAGTGTGTTGTCGTGGCAGTTGGTGATCAAAGAAATAAAACAAAATAAAATCAATAAATAATAATGTCATAGACTTAAAGTCATACCTTTGAAGTCATAATGCATTGCAAGTGTTATTAGGGAATGTTGTGCTGTGTTTTCAAGCGCTTCAATGTGCTGCTCTGCAAGGTTTGGAGACAGCGGGTGCGTTCACGGAGATCATGAGCAGCCGGAGATCAAGAGCAGCCGCCGCAGGGGAGGGATACCATGGTAAATAGGTTACCTATTTACCATGGTATCTCTCCCCTGGGTGCGTTGTGTTTTCGTGAGCAATAATGCAGGAAAGCAGCGGGCGGGATGGCGAGCTTGTCCTGCTGCTCCAACAAAGCTACCTTAAGAGCCGGTACGATGCAGGCAATGGGTGAAGTTCGTCAGGAGTACTGCATAAAAAAAACGAGTGTGTTGTCGTGGCAGTTGGTGATCAAAGAAATAAAACAAAATAAAATCAATAAATAATAATGTCATAGATTTAAAGTCATACCTTTGAAGTCATAATGCATTGCAAGTGTTATTAGGGAATGTTGTGCTGTGTTTTCAAGCGCTTCAATGTGCTGCTCTGCAAGGTTTGGAGACAGCGGGTGCGTTCACGGAGATCATGAGCAGCCGGAGATCAAGAGCAGCCGCCGCAGGGGAGGGATACCATGGTAAATAGGTTACCTATTTACCATGGTATCTCTCCCCTGGGTGCGTTGTGTTTTCGTGAGCAATAATGCAGGAAAGCAGCGGGCGGGATGGCGAGCTTGTCCTGCTGCTCCAACACAAGCTACCTTAAGAGCCGGTACGATGCGGGCAATGGGTGAAGTTCGTCAGGAGTACTGCATAAAAAAAACGAGTGTGTTGTCGTGGCAGTTGGTGATCAAAGAAATAAAACAAAATAAAATCAATAAATAATAATGTCATAGACTTAAAGTCATACCTTTGAAGTCATAATGCATTGCAAGTGTTATTAGGGAATGTTGTGCTGTGTTTTCAAGCGCTTCAATGTGCTGCTCTGCAAGGTTTGGAGACAGCGGGTGCGTTCACGGAGATCATGAGCAGCCGGAGATCAAGAGCAGCCGCCGCAGGGGAGGGATACCATGGTAAATAGGTTACCTATTTTCCATGGTATCTCTCCCCTGGGTGCGTTGTGTTTTCGTGAGCAATAATGCAGGAAAGCAGCGGGCGGGATGGCGAGCTTGTCCTGCTGCTCCAACACAAGCTACCTTAAGAGCCGGTACGATGCGGGCAATGGGTGAAGTTCGTCAGGAGTACTGCATAAAAAAACGAGTGTGTTGTCGTGGCAGTTGGTGATCAAAGAAATAAAACAAAATAAAATCAATAAATAATAATGTCATAGACTTAAAGTCATACCTTTGAAGTCATAATGCATTGCAAGTGTTATTAGGGAATGTTGTGCTGTGTTTTCAAGCGCTTCAATGTGCTGCTCTGCAAGGTTTGGAGACAGCGGGTGCGTTCACGGAGATCATGAGCAGCCGGAGATCAAGAGCAGCCGCCGCAGGGGAGGGATACCATGGTAAATAGGTTACCTATTTACCATGGTATCTCTCCCCTGGGTGCGTTGTGTTTTCGTGAGCAATAATGCAGGAAAGCAGCGGGCGGGATGGCGAGCTTGTCCTGCTGCTCCAACACAAGCTACCTTAAGAGCCGGTACGATGCGGGCAATGGGTGAAGTTCGTCAGGAGTACTGCATAAAAAAAACGAGTGTGTTGTCGTGGCAGTTGGTGATCAAAGAAATAAAACAAAATAAAATCAATAAATAATAATGTCATAGATTTAAAGTCATACCTTTGAAGTCATAATGCATTGCAAGTGTTATTAGGGAATGTTGTGCTGTGTTTTCAAGCGCTTCAATGTGCTGCTCTGCAAGGTTTGGAGACAGCGGGTGCGTTCACGGAGATCATGAGCAGCCGGAGATCAAGAGCAGCCGCCGCAGGGGAGGGATACCATGGTAAATAGGTTACCTATTTATCATGGTATCTCTCCCCTGGGTGCGTTGTGTTTTCGTGAGCAATAATGCAGGAAAGCAGCGGGCGGGATGGCGAGCTTGTCCTGCTGCAACACAAGCTACCTTAAGAGCCGGTACGATGCGGGCAATGGGTGAAGTTCGTCAGGAGTACTGCATAAAAAACGAGTGTGTTGTCGTGGCAGTTGGTGATCAAAGAAATAAAACAAAATAAAATCAATAAATAATAATGTCATAGACTTAAAGTCATACCTTTGAAGTCATAATGCATTGCAAGTGTTATTAGGGAATGTTGTGCTGTGTTTTCAAGCGCTTCAATGTGCTGCTCTGCAAGGTTTGGAGACAGCGGGTGCGTTCACGGAGATCATGAGCAGCCGGAGATCAAGAGCAGCCGCCGCAGGGGAGGGATACCATGGTAAATAGGTTACCTATTTACCATGGTATCTCTCCCCTGGGTGCGTTGTGTTTTCGTGAGCAATAATGCAGGAAAGCAGCGGGCGGGATGGCGAGCTTGTCCTGCTGCTCCAACACAAGCTACCTTAAGAGCCGGTACGATGCGGGCAATGGGTGAAGTTCGTCAGGAGTACTGCATAAAAAAACGAGTGTGTTGTCGTGGCAGTTGGTGATCAAAGAAATAAAACAAAATAAAATCAATAAATAATAATGTCATAGACTTAAAGTCATACCTTTGAAGTCATAATGCATTGCAAGTGTTATTAGGGAATGTTGTGCTGTGTTTTCAAGCGCTTCAATGTGCTGCTCTGCAAGGTTTGGAGACAGCGGGTGCGTTCACGGAGATCATGAGCAGCCGGAGATCAAGAGCAGCCGCCGCAGGGGAGGGATACCATGGTAAATAGGTTACCTATTTACCATGGTATCTCTCCCCTGGGTGCGTTGTTTTTTCCTGAGCAATAATGCAGGAAAGCAGCGGGCGGGATGGCGAGCTTGTCCTGCTGCTCCAACACAAGCTACCTTAAGAGCCGGTACGATGCGGGCAATGGGTGAAGTTCGTCAGGAGTACTGCATAAAAAAAACGAGTGTGTTGTCGTGGCAGTTGGTGATCAAAGAAATAAAACAAAATAAAATCAATAAATAATAATGTCATAGACTTAAAGTCATACCTTTGAAGTCATAATGCATTGCAAGTGTTATTAGGGAATGTTGTGCTGTGTTTTCAAGCGCTTCAATGTGCTGCTCTGCAAGGTTTGGAGACAGCGGGTGCGTTCACGGAGATCATGAGCAGCCGGAGATCAAGAGCAGCCGCCGCAGGGGAGGGATACCATGGTAAATAGGTTACCTATTTACCATGGTATCTATTTACCATGGTATCTCTCCCCTGGGTGCGTTGTGTTTTCGTGAGCAATAATGCAGGAAAGCAGCGGGCGGGATGGCGAGCTTGTCCTGCTGCTCCAACACAAGCTACCTTAAGAGCCGGTACGATGCGGGCAATGGGTGAAGTTCGTCAGGAGTACTGCATAAAAAAACGAGTGTGTTGTCGTGGCAGTTGGTGATCAAAGAAATAAAACAAAATAAAATCAATAAATAATAATGTCATAGACTTAAAGTCATACCTTTGAAGTCATAATGCATTTCAAGTGTTATTAGGGAATGTTGTGCTGTGTTTTCAAGCGCTTCAATGTGCTGCTCTGCAAGGTTTGGAGAAGCGGGTGCGTTCACGGAGATCATGAGCAGCCGGAGATCAAGAGCAGCCGCCGCAGGGGAGGGATACCATGGTAAATAGGTTACCTATTTACCATGGTATCTCTCCCCTGGGTGCGTTGTGTTTTCGTGAGCAATAATGCAGGAAAGCAGCGGGCGGGATGGCGAGCTTGTCCTGCTGCTCCAACACAAGCTACCTTAAGAGCCGGTACGATGCGGGCAATGGGTGAAGTTCGTCAGGAGTACTGCATAAAAAAAACGAGTGTGTTGTCGTGGCAGTTGGTGATCAAAGAAATAAAACAAAATAAAATCAATAAATAATAATGTCATAGACTTAAAGTCATACCTTTGAAGTCATAATGCATTGCAAGTGTTATTAGGGAATGTTGTGCTGTGTTTTCAAGCGCTTCAATGTGCTGCTCTGCAAGGTTTGGAGACAGCGGGTGCGGTCACGGAGATCATGAGCAGCCGGAGATCAAGAGCAGCCGCCGCAGGGGAGGGATACCATGGTAAATAGGTTACCTAGGTTACCTAGGTTACCTATTTACCATGGTATCTCTCCCCTGGGTGCGTTGTGTTTTCGTGAGCAATAATGCAGGAAAGCAGCGGGCGGGATGGCGAGCTTGTCCTGCTGCTCCAACACAAGCTACCTTAAGAGCCGGTAGGATGCGGGCAATGGGTGAAGTTCGTCAGGAGTACTGCATAAAAAAAAACGAGTGTGTTGTCGTGGCAGTTGGTGATCAAAGAAATAAAACAAAATAAAATCAATAAATAATAATGTCATAGACTTAAAGTCATACCTTTGAAGTCATAATGCATTGCAAGTGTTATTAGGGAATGTTGTGCTGTGTTTTCAAGCGCTTCAATGTGCTGCTCTGCAAGGTTTGGAGACAGCGGGTGCGTTCACGGAGATCATGAGCAGCCGGAGATCAAGAGCAGCCGCCGCAGGGGAGGTATACCATGGTAAATAGGTTACCTATTTCAATAAATAATAATAATAGGTTACCTATTTACCATGGTATCTCTCCCCTGGGTGCGTTGTGTTTTCGTGAGCAATAATGCAGGAAAGCAGCGGGCGGGATGGCGAGCTTGTCCTGCTGCTCCAACACAAGCTACCTTAAGAGCCGGTACGATGCGGGCAATGGGTGAAGTTCGTCAGGAGTACTGCATAAAAAAACGAGTGTGTTGTCGTGGCAGTTGGTGATCAAAGAAATAAAACAAAATAAAATCAATAAATAATAATGTCATAGACTTAAAGTCATACCTTTGAAGTCATAATGCATTGCAAGTGTTATTAGGGAATGTTGTGCTGTGTTTTCAAGCGCTTCAATGTGCTGCTCTGCAAGGTTTGGAGACAGCGGGTGCGTTCACGGATATCATGAGCAGCCGGAGATCAAGAGCAGCCGCCGCAGGGGAGGGATACCATGGTAAATAGGATACCTATTTACCATGGTATCTCTCCCCTGGGTGCATTGTGTTTTCGTGAGCAATAATGCAGGAAAGCAGCGGGCGGGATGGCGAGCTTGTCCTGCTGCTCCAACACAAGCTACCTTAAGAGCCGGTACGATGCGGGCAATGGGTGAAGTTCGTCAGGAGTACTGCATAAAAAAAACGAGTGTGTTGTCGTGGCAGTTGGTGATCAAAGAAATAAAACAAAATAAAATCAATAAATAATAATGTCATAGACTTAAAGTCATACCTTTGAAGTCATAATGCATTGCAAGTGTTATTAGGGAATGTTGTGCTGTGTTTTCAAGCGCTTCAATGTGCTGCTCTGCAAGGTTTGGAGACAGCGGGTGCGTTCACGGAGATCATGAGCAGCCGGAGATCAAGAGCAGCCGCCGCAGGGGAGGGATACCATGGTAAATAGGTTACCTATTTACCATGGTATCTATTTACCATGGTATCTCTCCCCTGGGTGCGTTGTGTTTTCGTGAGCAATAATGCAGGAAAGCAGCGGGCGGGATGGCGAGCTTGTCCTGCTGCTCCAACACAAGCTACCTTAAGAGCCGGTACGATGCGGGCAATGGGTGAAGTTCGTCAGGAGTACTGCATAAAAAAAACTAGTGTGTTGTCGTGGTAGTTGGTGATCAAAGAAATAAAACAAAATAAAATCAATAAATAATAATGTCATAGACTTAAAGTCATACCTTTGATGTCATAATGCATTGCAAGTGTTATTAGGGAATGTTGTGCTGTGTTTTCAAGCGCTTCAATGTGCTGCTCTGCAAGGTTTGGAGACAGCGGGTGCGTTCACGGAGATCATGAGCAGCCGGAGATCAAGAGCAGCCGCCGCAGGGGAGGGATACCATGGTAAATAGGTTACCTATTTACCATGGTATCTATTTACCATGGTATCTCTCCCCTGGGTGCGTTGTGTTTTCGTGAGCAATAATGCAGGAAAGCAGCGGGCGGGATGGCGAGCTTGTCCTGCTGCTCCAACACAAGCTACCTTAAGAGCCGGTACGATGCGGGCAATGGGTGAAGTTCGTCAGGAGTACTGCATAAAAAAAACGAGTGTGTTGTCGTGGCAGTTGGTGATCAAAGAAATAAAACAAAATAAAATCAATAAATAATAATGTCATAGACTTAAAGTCATACCTTTGAAGTCATAATGCATTGCAAGTGTTATTAGGGAATGTTGTGCTGTGTTTTCAAGCGCTTCAATGTGCTGCTCTGCAAGGTTTGGAGACAGCGGGTGCGTTCACGGAGATCATGAGCAGCCGGAGATCAAGAGCAGCCGCCGCAGGGGAGGGATACCATGGTAAATAGGTTACCTATTTACCATGGTATCTCTCCCCTGGGTGCATTGTGTTTTCGTGAGCAATAATGCAGGAAAGCAGCGGGCGGGATGGCGAGCTTGTCCTGCTGCTCCAACACAAGCTACCTTAAGAGCCGGTACGATGCGGGCAATGGGTGAAGTTCGTCAGGAGTACTGCATAAAAAAAACGAGTGTGTTGTCGTGGCAGTTGGTGATCAAAGAAATAAAACAAAATAAAATCAATAAATAATAATGTCATAGACTTAAAGTCATACCTTTGAAGTCATAATGCATTGCAAGTGTTATTAGGGAATGTTGTGCTGTGTTTTCAAGCGCTTCAATGTGCTGCTCTGCAAGGTTTGGAGACAGCGGGTGCGTTCACGGAGATCATGAGCAGCCGGAGATCAAGAGCAGCCGCCGCAGGGGAGGGATACCATGGTAAATAGGTTACCTATTTACCATGGTATCTCTCCCCTGGGTGCATTGTGTTTTCGTGAGCAATAATGCAGGAAAGCAGCGGGCGGGATGGCGAGCTTGTCCTGCTGCTCCAACACAAGCTACCTTAAGAGCCGGTACGATGCGGGCAATGGGTGAAGTTCGTCAGGAGTACTGCATAAAAAAAACAAGTGTGTTGTCGTGGCAGTTGGTGATCAAAGAAATAAAACAAAATAAAATCAATAAATAATAATGTCATAGACTTAAAGTCATACCTTTGAAGTCATAATGCATTGCAAGTGTTATTAGGGAATGTTGTGCTGTGTTTTCAAGCGCTTCAATGTGCTGCTCTGCAAGGTTTGGAGACAGCGGGTGCGTTCACGGAGATCATGAGCAGCCGGAGATCAAGAGCAGCCGCCGCAGGGGAGGGATACCATGGTAAATAGGTTACCTATTTACCATGGTATCTATTTACCATGGTATCTCTCCCCTGGGTGCGTTGTGTTTTCGTGAGCAATAATGCAGGAAAGCAGCGGGCGGGATGGCGAGCTTGTCCTGCTGCTCCAACACAAGCTACCTTAAGAGCCGGTACGATGCGGGCAATGGGTGAAGTTCGTCAGGAGTACTGCATAAAAAAAACTAGTGTGTTGTCGTGGTAGTTGGTGATCAAAGAAATAAAACAAAATAAAATCAATAAATAATAATGTCATAGACTTAAAGTCATACCTTTGATGTCATAATGCATTGCAAGTGTTATTAGGGAATGTTGTGCTGTGTTTTCAAGCGCTTCAATGTGCTGCTCTGCAAGGTTTGGAGACAGCGGGTGCGTTCACGGAGATCATGAGCAGCCGGAGATCAAGAGCAGCCGCCGCAGGGGAGGGATACCATGGTAAATAGGTTACCTATTTACCATGGTATCTATTTACCATGGTATCTCTCCCCTGGGTG
Organism: Acipenser ruthenus; assembly: GCF_902713425.1. Classification (NCBI taxonomy): domain Eukaryota; kingdom Metazoa; phylum Chordata; class Actinopteri; order Acipenseriformes; family Acipenseridae; genus Acipenser; species Acipenser ruthenus. The sequence goes on along the minus strand of NW_026708415.1, from coordinate 16,591 downwards.
CGTTGTGTTTTCGTGAGCAATAATGCAGGAAAGCAGCGGGCGGGATGGCGAGCTTGTCCTGCTGCTCCAACACAAGCTACCTTAAGAGCCGGTACGATGCGGGCAATGGGTGAAGTTCGTCAGGAGTACTGCATAAAAAAACGAGTGTGTTGTCGTGGCAGTTGGTGATCAAAGAAATAAAACAAAATAAAATCAATAAATAATAATGTCATAGACTTAAAGTCATACCTTTGAAGTCATAATGCATTGCAAGTGTTATTAGGGAATGTTGTGCTGTGTTTTCAAGCGCTTCAATGTGCTGCTCTGCAAGGTTTGGAGACAGCGGGTGCGTTCACGGAGATCATGAGCAGCCGGAGATCAAGAGCAGCCGCCGCAGGGGAGGGATACCATGGTAAATAGGTTACCTATTTACCATGGTATCTCTCCCCTGGGTGCGTTGTGTTTTCGTGAGCAATAATGCAGGAAAGCAGCGGGCGGGATGGCGAGCTTGTCCTGCTGCTCCAACACAAGCTACCTTAAGAGCCGGTACGATGCGGGCAATGGGTGAAGTTCGTCAGGAGTACTGCATAAAAAAAACGAGTGTGTTGTCGTGGCAGTTGGTGATCAAAGAAATAAAACAAAATAAAATCAATAAATAATAATGTCATAGACTTAAAGTCATACCTTTGAAGTCATAATGCATTGCAAGTGTTATTAGGGAATGTTGTGCTGTGTTTTCAAGCGCTTCAATGTGCTGCTCTGCAAGGTTTGGAGACAGCGGGTGCGTTCACGGAGATCATGAGCAGCCGGAGATCAAGAGCAGCCGCCGCAGGGGAGGGATACCATGGTAAATAGGTTACCTATTTACCATGGTATCTATTTACCATGGTATCTCTCCCCTGGGTGCGTTGTGTTTTCGTGAGCAATAATGCAGGAAAGCAGCGGGCGGGATGGCGAGCTTGTCCTGCTGCTCCAACACAAGCTACCTTAAGAGCCGGTACGATGCGGGCAATGGGTGAAGTTCGTCAGGAGTACTGCATAAAAAAACGAGTGTGTTGTCGTGGCAGTTGGTGATCAAAGAAATAAAACAAAATAAAATCAATAAATAATAATGTCATAGACTTAAAGTCATACCTTTGAAGTCATAATGCATTGCAAGTGTTATTAGGGAATGTTGTGCTGTGTTTTCAAGCGCTTCAATGTGCTGCTCTGCAAGGTTTGGAGACAGCGGGTGCGTTCACGGAGATCATGAGCAGCCGGAGATCAAGAGCAGCCGCCGCAGGGGAGGGATACCATGGTAAATAGGTTACCTATTTACCATGGTATCTCTCCCCTGGGTGCGTTGTGTTTTCGTGAGCAATAATGCAGGAAAGCAGCGGGCGGGATGGCGAGCTTGTCCTGCTGCTCCAACACAAGCTACCTTAAGAGCCGGTACGATGCGGGCAATGGGTGAAGTTCGTCAGGAGTACTGCATAAAAAAAACGAGTGTGTTGTCGTGGCAGTTGGTGATCAAAGAAATAAAACAAAATAAAATCAATAAATAATAATGTCATAGACTTAAAGTCATACCTTTGAAGTCATAATGCATTGCAAGTGTTATTAGGGAATGTTGTGCTGTGTTTTCAAGCGCTTCAATGTGCTGCTCTGCAAGGTTTGGAGACAGCGGGTGCGTTCACGGAGATCATGAGCAGCCGGAGATCAAGAGCAGCCGCCGCAGGGGAGGGATACCATGGTAAATAGGTTACCTAGGTTACCTAGGTTACCTATTTACCATGGTATCTCTCCCCTGGGTGCGTTGTGTTTTCGTGAGCAATAATGCAGGAAAGCAGCGGGCGGGATGGCGAGCTTGTCCTGCTGCTCCAACACAAGCTACCTTAAGAGCCGGTACGATGCGGGCAATGGGTGAAGTTCGTCAGGAGTACTGCATAAAAAAAACGAGTGTGTTGTCGTGGCAGTTGGTGATCAAAGAAATAAAACAAAATAAAATCAATAAATAATAATGTCATAGACTTAAAGTCATACCTTTGAAGTCATAATGCATTGCAAGTGTTATTAGGGAATGTTGTGCTGTGTTTTCAAGCGCTTCAATGTGCTGCTCTGCAAGGTTTGGAGACAGCGGGTGCGTTCACGGAGATCATGAGCAGCCGGAGATCAAGAGCAGCCGCCGCAGGGGAGGGATACCATGGTAAATAGGTTACCTATTTACCATGGTATCTCTCCCCTGGGTGCGTTGTGTTTTCGTGAGCAATAATGCAGGAAAGCAGCGGGCGGGATGGCGAGCTTGTCCTGCTGCTCCAACACAAGCTACCTTAAGAGCCGGTAGGATGCGGGCAATGGGTGAAGTTCGTCAGGAGTACTGCATAAAAAAAAACGAGTGTGTTGTCGTGGCAGTTGGTGATCAAAGAAATAAAACAAAATAAAATCAATAAATAATAATGTCATAGACTTAAAGTCATACCTTTGAAGTCATAATGCATTGCAAGTGTTATTAGGGAATGTTGTGCTGTGTTTTCAAGCGCTTCAATGTGCTGCTCTGCAAGGTTTGGAGACAGCGGGTGCGTTCACGGAGATCATGAGCAGCCGGAGATCAAGAGCAGCCGCCGCAGGGGAGGGATACCAAGGTAAATAGGTTACCTATTTACCATGGTATCTATTTACCATGGTATCTCTCCCCTGGGTGCGTTGTGTTTTCGTGAGCAATAATGCAGGAAAGCAGCGGGCGGGATGGCGAGCTTGTCCTGCTGCTCCAACACAAGCTACCTTAAGAGCCGGTACGATGCGGGCAATGGGTGAAGTTCGTCAGGAGTACTGCATAAAAAAAACGAGTGTGTTGTCGTGGCAGTTGGTGATCAAAGAAATAAAACAAAATAAAATCAATAAATAATAATGTCATAGACTTAAAGTCATACCTTTGAAGTCATAATGCATTGCAAGTGTTATTAGGGAATGTTGTGCTGTGTTTTCAAGCGCTTCAATGTGCTGCTCTGCAAGGTTTGGAGACAGCGGGTGCGTTCACGGAGATCATGAGCAGCCGGAGATCAAGAGCAGCCGCCGCAGGGGAGGGATACCATGGTAAATAGGTTACCTATTTACCATGGTATCTCTCCCCTGGGTGCGTTGTGTTTTCGTGAGCAATAATGCAGGAAAGCAGCGGGCGGGATGGCGAGCTTGTCCTGCTGCTCCAACACAAGCTACCTTAAGAGCCGGTACGATGCGGGCAATGGGTGAAGTTCGTCAGGAGTACTGCATAAAAAAAACAAGTGTGTTGTCGTGGCAGTTGGTGATCAAAGAAATAAAACAAAATAAAATCAATAAATAATAATGTCATAGACTTAAAGTCATACCTTTGAAGTCATAATGCATTGCAAGTGTTATTAGGGAATGTTGTGCTGTGTTTTCAAGCGCTTCAATGTGCTGCTCTGCAAGGTTTGGAGACAGCGGGTGCGTTCACGGAGATCATGAGCAGCCGGAGATCAAGAGCAGCCGCCGCAGGGGAGGGATACCATGGTAAATAGGTTACCTATTTACCATGGTATCTCTCCCCTGGGTGCGTTGTGTTTTCGTGAGCAATAATGCAGGAAAGCAGCGGGCGGGATGGCGAGCTTGTCCTGCTGCTCCAACACAAGCTACCTTAAGAGCCGGTACGATGCGGGCAATGGGTGAAGTTCGTCAGGAGTACTGCATAAAAAAAACAAGTGTGTTGTCGTGGCAGTTGGTGATCAAAGAAATAAAACAAAATAAAATCAATAAATAATAATGTCATAGACTTAAAGTCATACCTTTGAAGTCATAATGCATTGCAAGTGTTATTAGGGAATGTTGTGCTGTGTTTTCAAGCGCTTCAATGTGCTGCTCTGCAAGGTTTGGAGACAGCGGGTGCGTTCACGGAGATCATGAGCAGCCGGAGATCAAGAGCAGCCGCCGCAGGGGAGGGATACCATGGTAAATAGGTTACCTATTTACCATGGTATCTATTTACCATGGTATCTCTCCCCTGGGTGCGTTGTGTTTTCGTGAGCAATAATGCAGGAAAGCAGCGGGCGGGATGGCGAGCTTGTCCTGCTGCTCCAACACAAGCTACCTTAAGAGCCGGTACGATGCGGGCAATGGGTGAAGATCGTCAGGAGTACTGCATAAAAAAAACTAGTGTGTTGTCGTGGTAGTTGGTGATCAAAGAAATAAAACAAAATAAAATCAATAAATAATAATGTCATAGACTTAAAGTCATACCTTTGATGTCATAATGCATTGCAAGTGTTATTAGGGAATGTTGTGCTGTGTTTTCAAGCGCTTCAATGTGCTGCTCTGCAAGGTTTGGAGACAGCGGGTGCGTTCACGGAGATCATGAGCAGCCGGAGATCATGAGCAGCCGCCGCAGGGGAGGGATACCATGGTAAATAGGTTACCTATTTACCATGGTATCTATTTACCATGGTATCTCTCCCCTGGGTGCGTTGTGTTTTCGTGAGCAATAATGCAGGAAAGCAGCGGGCGGGATGGCGAGCTTGTCCTGCTGCTCCAACACAAGCTACCTTAAGAGCCGGTACGATGCGGGCAATGGGTGAAGTTCGTCAGGAGTACTGCATAAAAAAAACTAGTGTGTTGTCGTGGTAGTTGGTGATCAAAGAAATAAAACAAAATAAAATCAATAAATAATAATGTCATAGACTTAAAGTCATACCTTTGATGTCATAATGCATTGCAAGTGTTATTAGGGAATGTTGTGCTGTGTTTTCAAGCGCTTCAATGTGCTGCTCTGCAAGGTTTGGAGACAGCGGGTGCGTTCACGGAGATCATGAGCAGCCGGAGATCAAGAGCAGCCGCCGCTGGGGAGGGATACCATGGTAAATAGGTTACCTATTTACCATGGTATCTCTCCCCTGGGTGCGTTGTGTTTTCGTGAGCAATAATGCAGGAAAGCAGCGGGCGGGATGGCGAGCTTGTCCTGCTGCTCCAACACAAGCTACCTTAAGAGCCGGTAGGATGCGGGCAATGGGTGAAGTTCGTCAGGAGTACTGCATAAAAAAAAACGAGTGTGTTGTCGTGGCAGTTGGTGATCAAAGAAATAAAACAAAATAAAATCAATAAATAATAATGTCATAGACTTAAAGTCATACCTTTGAAGTCATAATGCATTGCAAGTGTTATTAGGGAATGTTGTGCTGTGTTTTCAAGCGCTTCAATGTGCTGCTCTGCAAGGTTTGGAGACAGCGGGTGCGTTCACGGAGATCATGAGCAGCCGGAGATCAAGAGCAGCCGCCGCAGGGGAGGGATACCATGGTAAATAGGTTACCTATTTACCATGGTATCTCTCCCCTGGGTGCGTTGTGTTTTCGTGAGCAATAATGCAGGAAAGCAGCGGGCGGGATGGCGAGCTTGTCCTGCTGCTCCAACACAAGCTACCTTAAGAGCCGGTACGATGCGGGCAATGGGTGAAGTTCGTCAGGAGTACTGCATAAAAAAAACGAGTGTGTTGTCGTGGCAGTTGGTGATCAAAGAAATAAAACAAAATAAAATCAATAAATAATAATGTCATAGACTTAAAGTCATACCTTTGAAGTCATAATGCATTGCAAGTGTTATTAGGGAATGTTGTGCTGTGTTTTCAAGCGCTTCAATGTGCTGCTCTGCAAGGTTTGGAGACAGCGGGTGCGTTCACGGAGATCATGAGCAGCCGGAGATCAAGAGCAGCCGCCGCAGGGGAGGGATACCATGGTAAATAGGTTACCTATTTACCATGGTATCTCTCCCCTGGGTGCGTTGTGTTTTCGTGAGCAATAATGCAGGAAAGCAGCGGGCGGGATGGCGAGCTTGTCCTGCTGCTCCAACACAAGCTACCTTAAGAGCCGGTACGATGCGGGCAATGGGTGAAGATCGTCAGGAGTACTGCATAAAAAAAACTAGTGTGTTGTCGTGGTAGTTGGTGATCAAAGAAATAAAACAAAATAAAATCAATAAATAATAATGTCATAGACTTAAAGTCATACCTTTGATGTCATAATGCATTGCAAGTGTTATTAGGGAATGTTGTGCTGTGTTTTCAAGCGCTTCAATGTGCTGCTCTGCAAGGTTTGGAGACAGCGGGTGCGTTCACGGAGATCATGAGCAGCCGGAGATCATGAGCAGCCGCCGCAGGGGAGGGATACCATGGTAAATAGGTTACCTATTTACCATGGTATCTATTTACCATGGTATCTCTCCCCTGGGTGCGTTGTGTTTTCGTGAGCAATAATGCAGGAAAGCAGCGGGCGGGATGGCGAGCTTGTCCTGCTGCTCCAACACAAGCTACCTTAAGAGCCGGTAGGATGCGGGCAATGGGTGAAGTTCGTCAGGAGTACTGCATAAAAAAAAAACGAGTGTGTTGTCGTGGCAGTTGGTGATCAAAGAAATAAAACAAAATAAAATCAATAAATAATAATGTCATAGACTTAAAGTCATACCTTTGAAGTCATAATGCATTGCAAGTGTTATTAGGGAATGTTGTGCTGTGTTTTCAAGCGCTTCAATGTGCTGCTCTGCAAGGTTTGGAGACAGCGGGTGCGTTCACGGAGATCATGAGCAGCCGGAGATCAAGAGCAGCCGCCGCAGGGGAGGGATACCATGGTAAATAGGTTACCTATTTACCATGGTATCTCTCCCCTGGGTGCGTTGTGTTTTCGTGAGCAATAATGCAGGAAAGCAGCGGGCGGGGATGGCGAGCTTGTCCTGCTGCTCCAACACAAGCTACCTTAAGAGCCGGTACGATGCGGGGCAATGGGTGAAGTTCGTCAGGAGTACTGCATAAAAAAAACGAGTGTGTTGTCGTGGCAGTTGGTGATCAAAGAAATAAAACAAAATAAAATCAATAAATAATAATGTCATAGACTTAAAGTCATACCTTTGAAGTCATAATGCATTGCAAGTGTTATTAGGGAATGTTGTGCTGTGTTTTCAAGCGCTTCAATGTGCTGCTCTGCAAGGTTTGGAGACAGCGGGTGCGTTCACGGAGATCATGAGCAGCCGGAGATCAAGAGCAGCCGCCGCAGGGGAGGGATACCATGGTAAATAGGTTACCTATTTACCATGGTATCTCTCCCCTGGGTGCGTTGTGTTTTCGTGAGCAATAATGCAGGAAAGCAGCGGGCGGGATGGCGAGCTTGTCCTGCTGCTCCAACACAAGCTACCTTAAGAGCCGGTACGATGCGGGCAATGGGTGAAGATCGTCAGGAGTACTGCATAAAAAAAAACTAGTGTGTTGTCGTGGTAGTTGGTGATCAAAGAAATAAAACAAAATAAAATCAATAAATAATAATGTCATAGACTTAAAGTCATACCTTTGATGTCATAATGCATTGCAAGTGTTATTAGGGAATGTTGTGCTGTGTTTTCAAGCGCTTCAATGTGCTGCTCTGCAAGGTTTGGAGACAGCGGGTGCGTTCACGGAGATCATGAGCAGCCGGAGATCATGAGCAGCCGCCGCAGGGGAGGGATACCATGGTAAATAGGTTACCTATTTACCATGGTATCTATTTACCATGGTATCTCTCCCCTGGGTGCGTTGTGTTTTCGTGAGCAATAATGCAGGAAAGCAGCGGGCGGGATGGCGAGCTTGTCCTGCTGCTCCAACACAAGCTACCTTAAGAGCCGGTACGATGCGGGCAATGGGTGAAGTTCGTCAGGAGTACTGCATAAAAAAAACTAGTGTGTTGTCGTGGTAGTTGGTGATCAAAGAAATAAAACAAAATAAAATCAATAAATAATAATGTCATAGACTTAAAGTCATACCTTTGATGTCATAATTGCATTGCAAGTGTTATTAGGGAATGTTGTGCTGTGTTTTCAGCGCTTCAATGTGCTGCTCTGCAAGGTTTGGAGACAGCGGGTGCGTTCACGGAGATCATGAGCAGCCGGAGATCAAGAGCAGCCGCCGCTGGGGAGGGATACCATGGTAAATAGGTTACCTATTTACCATGGTATCTCTCCCCTGGGTGCGTTGTGTTTTCGTGAGCAATAATGCAGGAAAGCAGCGGGCGGGATGGCGAGCTTGTCCTGCTGCTCCAACACAAGCTACCTTAAGAGCCGGTAGGATGCGGGCAATGGGTGAAGTTCGTCAGGAGTACTGCATAAAAAAAAACGAGTGTGTTGTCGTGGCAGTTGGTGATCAAAGAAATAAAACAAAATAAAATCAATAAATAATAATGTCATAGACTAAAGTCATACCTTTGAAGTCATAATGCATTGCAAGTGTTATTAGGGAATGTTGTGCTGTGTTTTCAAGCGCTTCAATGTGCTGCTCTGCAAGGTTTGGAGACAGCGGGTGCGTTCACGGAGATCATGAGCAGCCGGAGATCAAGAGCAGCCGCCGCAGGGGAGGGATACCATGGTAAATAGGTTACCTATTTACCATGGTATCTCTCCCCTGGGTGCGTTGTGTTTTCGTGAGCAATAATGCAGGAAAGCAGCGGGCGGGATGGCGAGCTTGTCCTGCTGCTCCAACACAAGCTACCTTAAGAGCCGGTACGATGCGGGCAATGGGTGAAGTTCGTCAGGAGTACTGCATAAAAAAAACGAGTGTGTTGTCGTGGCAGTTGGTGATCAAAGAAATAAAACAAAATAAAATCAATAAATAATAATGTCATAGACTTAAAGTCATACCTTTGAAGTCATAATGCATTGCAAGTGTTATTAGGGAATGTTGTGCTGTGTTTTCAAGCGCTTCAATGTGCTGCTCTGCAAGGTTTGGAGACAGCGGGTGCGTTCACGGAGATCATGAGCAGCCGGAGATCAAGAGCAGCCGCCGCAGGGGAGGGATACCATGGTAAATAGGTTACCTATTTACCATGGTATCTCTCCCCTGGGTGCGTTGTGTTTTCGTGAGCAATAATGCAGGAAAGCAGCGGGCGGGATGGCGAGCTTGTCCTGCTGCTCCAACACAAGCTACCTTAAGAGCCGGTACGATGCGGGCAATGGGTGAAGTTCGTCAGGAGTACTGCATAAAAAAACGAGTGTGTTGTCGTGGCAGTTGGTGATCAAAGAAATAAAACAAAATAAAATCAATAAATAATAATGTCATAGACTTAAAGTCATACCTTTGAAGTCATAATGCATTGCAAGTGTTATTAGGGAATGTTGTGCTGTGTTTTCAAGCGCTTCAATGTGCTGCTCTGCAAGGTTTGGAGACAGCGGGTGCGTTTCACGGAGATCATGAGCAGCCGGAGATCAAGAGCAGCCGCCGCAGGGGAGGGATACCATGGTAAATAGGTTACCTATTTACCATGGTATCTATTTACCATGGTATCTCTCCCCTGGGTGCGTTGTGTTTTCGTGAGCAATAATGCAGGAAAGCAGCGGGCGGGAGATGGCGAGCTTGTCCTGCTGCTCCAACACAAGCTACCTTAAGAGCCGGTACGATGCGGGCAATGGGTGAAGTTCGTCAGGAGTACTGCATAAAAAAAACTAGTTGTGTTGTCGTGGTAGTTGGTGATCAAAGAAATAAAACAAAATAAAATCAATAAATAATAATGTCATAGACTTAAAGTCATACCTTTGATGTCATAATGCATTGCAAGTGTTATTAGGGAATGTTTGTGCTGTGTTTTCAAGCGCTTCAATGTGCTGCTCTGCAAGGTTTGGAGACAGCGGGGTGCGTTCACGGAGATCATGAGCAGCCGGAGATCAAGAGCAGCCGCCGCTGGGGAGGGATACCATGGTAAATAGGTTACCTATTTACCATGGTATCTCTCCCCTGGGTGCGTTGTGTTTTCGTGAGCAATAATGCAGGAAAGCAGCGGGCGGGATGGCGAGCTTGTCCTGCTGCTCCAACACAAGCTACCTTAAGAGCCGGTACGATGCGGGCAATGGGTGAAGTTCGTCAGGAGTACTGCATAAAAAAAACGAGTGTGTTGTCGTGGCAGTTGGTGATCAAAGAAATAAAACAAAATAAAATCAATAAATAATAATGTCATAGACTTAAAGTCATACCTTTGAAGTCATAATGCATTGCAAGTGTTATTAGGGAATGTTGTGCTGTGTTTTCAAGCGCTTCAATGTGCTGCTCTGCAAGGTTTGGAGACAGCGGGTGCGTTCACGGAGATCATGAGCAGCCGGAGATCAAGAGCAGCCGCCGCAGGGGAGGGATACCATGGTAAATAGGTTACCTATTTACCATGGTATCTCTCCCCTGGGTGCGTTGTGTTTTCGTGAGCAATAATGCAGGAAAGCAGCGGGCGGGATGGCGAGCTTGTCCTGCTGCTCCAACACAAGCTACCTTAAGAGCCGGTACGATGCGGGCAATGGGTGAAGTTCGTCAGGAGTACTGCATAAAAAAAACGAGTGTGTTGTCGTGGCAGTTGGTGATCAAAGAAATAAAACAAAATAAAATCAATAAATAATAATGTCATAGACTTAAAGTCATACCTTTGAAGTCATAATGCATTGCAAGTGTTATTAGGGAATGTTGTGCTGTGTTTTCAAGCGCTTCAATGTGCTGCTCTGCAAGGTTTGGAGACAGCGGGTGCGTTCACGGAGATCATGAGCAGCCGGAGATCAAGAGCAGCCGCCGCAGGGGAGGGATACCATGGTAAATAGGTTACCTATTTACCATGGTATCTCTCCCCTGGGTGCGTTGTGTTTTCGTGAGCAATAATGCAGGAAAGCAGCGGGCGGGGATGGCGAGCTTGTCCTGCTGCTCCAACACAAGCTACCTTAAGAGCCGGTACGATGCGGGCAATGGGTGAAGTTCGTCAGGAGTACTGCATAAAAAAAACGAGTGTGTTGTCGTGGCAGTTGGTGATCAAAGAAATAAAACAAAATAAAATCAATAAATAATAATGTCATAGACTTAAAGTCATACCTTTGAAGTCATAATGCATTGCAAGTGTTATTAGGGAATGTTGTGCTGTGTTTTCAAGCGCTTCAATGTGCTGCTCTGCAAGGTTTGGAGACAGCGGGTGCGTTCACGGAGATCATGAGCAGCCGGAGATCAAGAGCAGCCGCCGCAGGGGAGGGATACCATGGTAAAATAGGTTACCTATTTACCATGGTATATCTCCCCTGGGTGCGTTGTGTTTTCGTGAGCAATAGTGCAGGAAAGCAGCGGGCGGGATGGCGAGCTTGTCCTGCTGCTCCAACACAAGCTACCTTAAGAGCCGGTTCGATGCGGGCAAATGGGTGAAGTTCGTCAGGAGTACTGCATAAAAAAACGAGTGTGTTGTCGTGGCAGTTGGTGATCAAAGAAATAAAACAAAATAAAATCAATAAATAATAATGTCATAGACTTAAAGTCATACCTTTGAAGTCATAATGCATTGCAAGTGTTATTAGGGAATGTTGTGCTGTGTTTTCAAGCGCTTCAATGTGCTGCTCTGCAAGGTTTGGAGACAGCGGGTGCGTTCACGGAGATCATGAGCAGCCGGAGATCAAGAGCAGCCGCCGCAGGGGAGGGATACCATGTAAATAGGTTACCTATTTACCATGGTATCTCTCCCCTGGGTGCGTTGTGTTTTCGTGAGCAATAATGCAGGAAAGCAGCGGGCGGGATGGCGAGCTTGTCCTGCTGCTCCAACACAAGCTACCTTAAGAGCCGGTACGATGCGGGCAATGGGTGAAGTTCGTCAGGAGTACTGCATAAAAAAACGAGGTGTGTTGTCGTGGCAGTTGGTGATCAAAGAAATAAAACAAAATAAAATAAATAAATAATAATGTCATAGACTTAAAGTCATACCTTTGAAGTCATAATGCATTGCAAGTGTTATTAGGGAATGTTGTGCTGTGTTTTCAAGCGCTTCAATGTGCTGCTCTGCAAGGTTTTTAGACAGCGGGTGCGTTCACGGAGATCATGAGCAGCCGGAGATCAAGAGCAGCCGCCGCAGGGGAGGGATACCATGGTAAATAGGTTACCTATTTACCATGGTATCTATTTACCATGGTATCTCTCCCCTGGGTGCGTTGTGTTTTCGTGAGCAATAATGCAGGAAAGCAGCGGGCGGGGATGGCGAGCTTGTCCTGCTGCTCCAACACAAGCTACCTTAAGAGCCGGTACGATGCGTGCAATGGGTGAAGTTCGTCAGGAGTACTGCATAAAAAAACGAGTGTGTTGTCGTGGCAGTTGGTGATCAAAGAAATAAAACAAAATAAAATCAATAAATAATAATGTCATAGACTTAAAGTCATACCTTTGAAGTCATAATGCATTGCAAGTGTTATTAGGGAATGTTGTGCTGTGTTTTTCAAGCGCTTCAATGTGCTGCTCTGCAAGGTTTGGAGACAGCGGGTGCGTTCACGGAGATCATGAGCAGCCGGAGATCAAGAGCAGCCGCCGCAGGGGAGGGATACCATGGTAAATAGGTTACCTATTTACCTATTTATAGGTTACCTATTTACCATGGTATCTCTCCCCTGGGTGCGTTGTGTTTTCGTGAGCAATAATGCAGGAAAGCAACGGGCGGGTTGGCGAGCTTGTCCTGCTGCTCCAACACAAGCTACCTTAAGAGCCGGTACGATGCGGGCAATGGGTGAAGTTCGTCAGGAGTACTGCATAAAAAAAACGAGTGTGTTGTCGTGGCAGTTGGTGATCAAAGAAATAAAACAAAATAAAATCAATAAATAATAATGTCATAGACTTAAAGTCATACCTTTGAAGTCATAATGCATTGCAAGTGTTATTAGGAATGTTGTGCTGTGTTTTCAAGCGCTTCAATGTGCTGCTCTGCAAGGTTTGGAGACAGCGGGTGCGTTCACGGAGATCATGAGCAGCCGGAGATCAAGAGCAGCCGCCGCTGGGGAGGGATACCATGGTAAATAGGTTACCTATTTACCATGGTATCTCTCCCCTGGGTGCGTTGTGTTTTCGTGAGCAATAATGCAGGAAAGCAGCGGGCGGGATGGCGAGCTTGTCCTGCTGCTCCAACACAAGCTACCTTAAGAGCCGGTACGATGCGGGCAATGGGTGAAGTTCGTCAGGAGTACTGCATAAAAAAACGAGTGTGTTGTCGTGGCAGTTGGTGATCAAAGAAATAAAACAAAATAAAATCAATAAATAATAATGTCATAGACTTAAAGTCATACCTTTGAAGTCATAATGCATTGCAAGTGTTATTAGGGAATGTTGTGCTGTGTTTTCAAGCGCTTCAATGTGCTGCTCTGCAAGGTTTGGAGAAAGCGGGTGCGTTCACGGAGATCATGAGCAGCCGGAGATCAAGAGCAGCCGCCGCAGGGGAGGGATACCATGGTAAATAGGTTACCTATTTACCATGGTATCTCTCCCCTGGGTGCGTTGTGTTTTCGTGAGCAATAATGCAGGAAAGCAGCGGGCGGGATGGCGAGCTTGTCCTGCTGCTCCAACACAAGCTACCTTAAGAGCCGGTACGATGCGGGCAATGGGTGAAGTTCGTCAGGAGTACTGCATAAAAAAAACGAGTGTGTTGTCGTGGCAGTTGGTGATCAAAGAAATAAAACAAAATAAAATCAATAAATAATAATGTCATAGACTTAAAGTCATACCTTTGAAGTCATAATGCATTGCAAGTGTTATTAGGGAATGTTGTGCTGTGTTTTCAAGCGCTTCAATGTGCTGCTCTGCAAGGTTTGGAGACAGCGGGTGCGTTCACGGAGATCATGAGCAGCCGGAGATCAAGAGCAGCCGCCGCAGGGGAGGGATACCATGGTAAATAGGTTACTATTTACCATGGTATCTCTCCCCTGGGTGCGTTGTGTTTTCGTGAGCAATAATGCAGGAAAGCAGCGGGCGGGATGGCGAGCTTGTCCTGCTGCTCCAACACAAGCTACCTTAAGAGCCGGTACGATGCGGGCAATGGGTGAAGTTCGTCAGGAGTACTGCATAAAAAAACGAGTGTGTTGTCGTGGCAGTTGGTGATCAAAGAAATAAAACAAAATAAAATCAATAAATAATAATGTCATAGACTTAAAGTCATACCTTTGAAGTCATAATGCATTGCAAGTGTTATTAGGGAATGTTGTGCTGTGTTTTCAAGCGCTTCAATGTGCTGCTCTGCAAGGTTTGGAGACAGCGGGTGCGTTCACGGAGATCATGAGCAGCCGGAGATCAAGAGCAGCCGCCGCAGGGGAGGGATACCATGGTAAATAGGTTACCTATTTACCATGGTATATCTCCCCTGGGTGCGTTGTGTTTTCGTGAGCAATAATGCAGGAAAGCAGCGGGCGGGGATGGCGAGCTTGTCCTGCTGCTCCAACACAAGCTACCTTAAGAGCCGGTTCGATGCGGGCAATGGGTGAAGTTCGTCAGGAGTACTGCATAAAAAAACGAGTGTGTTTGTCGTGGCAGTTGGTGATCAAAGAAATAAAACAAAATAAAATCAATAAATAATAATGTCATAGACTTAAAGTCATACCTTTGAAGTCATAATGCATTGCAAGTGTTATTAGGGAATGTTGTGCTGTGTTTTCAAGCGCTTCAATGTGCTGCTCTGCAAGGTTTGGAGACAGCGGGTGCGTTCACGGAGATCATGAGCAGCCGGAGATCAAGAGCAGCCGCCGCAGGGGAGGGATACCATGGTAAATAGGTTACCTATTTACCATGGTATCTCTCCCCTGGGTGCGTTGTGTTTTCGTGAGCAATAATGCAGGAAAGCAGCGGGCGGGATGGCGAGCTTGTCCTGCTGCTCCAACACAAGCTACCTTAAGAGCCGGTACGATGCGGGCAATGGGTGAAGTTCGTCAGGAGTACTGCATAAAAAAAACGAGTGTGTTGTCGTGGCAGTTGGTGATCAAAGAAATAAAACAAAATAAAATCAATAAATAATAATGTCATAGACTTAAAGTCATACCTTTGAAGTCATAATGCATTGCAAGTGTTATTAGGGAATGTTGTGCTGTGTTTTCAAGCGCTTCAATGTGCTGCTCTGCAAGGTTTTTAGACAGCGGGTGCGTTCACGGAGATCATGAGCAGCCGGAGATCAAGAGCAGCCGCCGCAGGGGAGGGATACCATGGTAAATAGGTTACCTATTTACCATGGTATCTATTTACCATGGTATCTCTCCCCTGGGTGCGTTGTGTTTTCGTGAGCAATAATGCAGGAAAGCAGCGGGCGGGATGGCGAGCTTGTCCTGCTGCTCCAACACAAGCTACCTTAAGAGCCGGTACGATGCGTGCAATGGGTGAAGTTCGTCAGGAGTACTGCATAAAAAAACGAGTGTGTTGTCGTGGCAGTTGGTGATCAAAGAAATAAAACAAAATAAAATCAATAAATAATAATGTCATAGACTTAAAGTCATACCTTTGAAGTCATAATGCATTGCAAGTGTTATTAGGGAATGTTGTGCTGTGTTTTCAAGCGCTTCAATGTGCTGCTCTGCAAGGTTTGGAGACAGCGGGTGCGTTCACGGAGATCATGAGCAGCCGGAGATCAAGAGCAGCCGCCGCAGGGGAGGGATACCATGGTAAATAGGTTACCTATTTACCTATTTATAGGTTACCTATTTACCATGGTATCTCTCCCCTGGGTGCGTTGTGTTTTCGTGAGCAATAATGCAGGAAAGCAACGGGCGGGTTGGCGAGCTTGTCCTGCTGCTCCAACACAAGCTACCTTAAGAGCCGGTACGATGCGGGGCAATGGGTGAAGTTCGTCAGGAGTACTGCATAAAAAAAAACGAGTGTGTTGTCGTGGCAGTTGGTGATCAAAGAAATAAAACAAAATAAAATCAATAAATAATAATGTCATAGACTTAAAGTCATACCTTTGAAGTCATAATTGCATTGCAAGTGTTATTAGGGAATGTTGTGCTGTGTTTTCAAGCGCTTCAATGTGCTGCTCTGCAAGGTTTGGAGACAGCGGGTGCGTTCACGGAGATCATGAGCAGCCGGAGATCAAGAGCAGCCGCCGCAGGGGAGGGATACCATGGTAAATAGGTTACCTTAAATAGGTTACCTATTTATAGGGAATGTTGGTGCTGTGTTTTCAAGCGCTTCAATGTGCTGCTCTGCAAGGTTTGGAGACAGCGGGTGCGTTCACGGAAATCATGAGCAGCCGGAGATCAAGAGCAGCCGCCGCAGGGGAGGGATACCATGGTAAATAGGTTACCTATTTACCATGGTATCTCTCCCCTGGGTGCGTTGTGTTTTCGTGAGCAATAATGCAGGAAAGCAGCGGGCGGGATGGCGAGCTTGTCCTGCTGCTCCAACACAAGCTACCTTAAGAGCCGGTACGATGCGGGCAATGGGTGAAGTTCGTCAGGAGTACTGCATAAAAAAACGAGTGTGTTGTCGTGGCAGTTGGTGATCAAAGAAATAAAACAAAATAAAATCAATAAATAATAATGTCATAGACTTAAAGTCATACCTTTGAAGTCATAATGCATTGCAAGTGTTATTAGGGAATGTTGTGCTGTGTTTTTCAAGCGCTTCAATGTGCTGCTCTGCAAGGTTTGGAGACAGCGGGTGCGTTCACGGAGATCACGAGCAGCCGGAGATCAAGAGCAGCCGCCGCAGGGGAGGGATACCATGGTAAATAGGTTACCTATTTACCATGGTATCTCTCCCCTGGGTGCGTTGTGTTTTGGTGAGCAATAATGCAGGAAAGCAGCGGGCGGGATGGCGAGCTTGTCCTGCTGCTCCAACACAAGCTACCTTAAGAGCCGGTACGATGCGGGCAATGGG
>NW_026708414.1:47500-50000 GCF_902713425.1 Acipenser ruthenus | reverse complement strand
GGTCTTACTAATGCATTGTAAAGTTTTAACATTACTTCCCTTGATTTAAAATCAACACACCTCACAATATATCCGAGCATCTTGTTGGCCTTTTTTATTGCTTCCTCACATTGTCTCGATGAAGACATTTCTGAGTCAACATAAACTCCTAGGTCTTTTTCATAGATCCCTTCTTCAATTTCAGTATCTCCCATATGATATTTATAATGCCCATTTGTATTGCCTGTGTGCAATACGTTACACTTCTCTCTATTAAAATGTAATTTGCCACGTGTCTGCCAAGTTCTGAATGCTGTCTAGATCATTTTGAATGACCTTTGCTGCTACAACAGTGTTTGCCGCCACTCCTATTTTTGTGTCGTCTGCAAATTTAACAAGCTTGCTTACTATACCAGAATCTAAATCATGAATGTAGATTAGGAATAGCAGAGGACCTAATAGTGATCCCTGAGGTACACCCCTGGCTACCTCACTACATTTTGAGGTTTCTCCTCTATTTAGTACTTTCTGTTTTCTACATGTTAACCACTCCCTAATCCATGTGCATGCATTTCCTTGAATCCCTACTGCATTCAGTTTGAGAATTAATGTTGAAAGGGAGGGAAGATCTTCTCCACAGAAGATTCTCCCAGCCTTTCAACTTTTTTCAAAAACAATACAATTAAAAAAGGCATCAGTGTTTAATTTCCAGACGATTTTAAACTCGCAGCACATTTGAAATGACCATTGGAACAGTATTTCTTAAAAAAATGTGTATATATTAAATATTTTTAAATAAACTATTTTATATATTTCTTTTCTCAAACAGTTTCCCAGTTTTTAATCATTTGAAACTGGTACTGTCTTCAACATGACTGTTCCTAATGAATTAGCCATTCTCCTTGCATTATGCTGTTGGACTTTTGAATGACAAATGTTCGTTTTGAAAAGTAAATGTTGAAAAACAGGGAAGATCTTCTCCACAGATTAATTACAAATACAAAACAGAAAATAATTGATTGCATAAGTATTCACCCCCTTGAGTCAATATTTGGTAGAGGCACCTTTGGCAGCAATTACAGCCATGAGTCTATTTGGATAAGTCTCTACCAGCTTTGCACATCTGGACACTGCTATTTTTGCCCATTCTTCTTTGCAAAATTGCTCAAGCTCCGTCAAGTTGGATGGGGACCTTTGGTGAACAGCAATTTTCAACTCTTTCCACATATTCTCAATTGGATTGAGGTCCGGGCTTTGACTGGGCCACTCCAGGACATTGACCTTTTTGTTTTTAAGCCACTCCAGTGTGCCTTTGGCTGTATGTTTGGGGTCATTGTCCTGCTGGAAGATGAATCTTCTCCAAGTCCCAGGTCTCTTGCAGACTTCAGCAGGTTTTCCTTCAGGATTTCTCTGTACTTTGCCGCATCCATTTTGCCCTCTATCTTCACGAGCTTTCCAGGCCCTGACGCAGAGAAGCATCCCCATAGCATGATGCTGCCACCACCATGCTTCACGGTAGGGATGGTGTTCTCAGGATGATGTACGGTGTTAGGCTTGCGCCAAACATAGCGCTTAGCGTTGTGGCCAAAAAGCTCTATTCTGGTCTCATCAGGCCATAGAATCTTCTTCCACTTGGTCTCAGAGTCTCCCACATGCCTTCTGGGAAACTCTAGCCGAGATTTGATGCGAGTTCTTTTCAACAATGGCTTTCTTTTTGCCACTCTCCCATAAAGGCCAGTTTTGTGAAGCACCCGGGCTATTGTTGCCATATGCACAGTGTCTCCCAGCTCAGCCGTGGAACACTGTAACTCCTTTAGAGTTGCCATAGGCCTCTTGGTGGCCTCCCTGACTAGTGCCCTATACGCCCGGATACTCCGTTTTTGAGGACGGCCTGTTCTAGACAGATTCACAGTTGTGCCATATTCTCTCCATTTCTTAATAATGGACTTTACTGTGCTCTGAGAGGATATTCAATGCCTTGGAAATGTTCTTATATCCTACCCCTGATTGGTGCTTTTGAAGAACCTTATTCCGGATTTGCTTTGAATGTTCCTTCACCTTCATGATGTAGTTTTTGTTAGGAAATGTACTAACCAACTGTGGGACCTCCCAGAGACAGGTGTATTTAACCTGAAATCATGTGAAACACCTTAATTGCACACAGGTGGACTCCATTCAACTAATTATGTGACTTCTAAAGACAATTGGTTGCACCAGAGCTTATTTAGGTGTGTCATAGCAAAGGGGGTGAATACTTATGCAATCAATTATTTTCTGTTTTATATTTGTAATTAATTTAGAACAAGTTGTAGATTTTATTTTTCACTTTGACATTATGGACTTTTCTTGTGTTGATCAGTGGCAAAAACTCCCAATTAAATCCATTTTGATTCCATGTTGTAACACAATGAAATGTGGAAAAGTCCAAGGGGGGTGAATACTTTTGAGAGCCACTGTATTTCTTAGCAGACACCCTTATCCAGGACGACTTACAATTGTTACAAGATATCACATTATTTTT